>NC_133367.1:6945757-6962635 GCF_049309525.1 Garra rufa | reverse complement strand
ATGTCTGTTGGTATCTTAATATGCATGATTTTTGATGCACCGAACATATTTACTACAATGTGGTCAAACTTACCAAGATCATGTATCACCTTCTTCAGTAAATATACACAAATACCTAAAGCAATTAATAAAGAGCCACAAGTGACACTGTTAATGCAATAAATGCACAGATCCTTTATACTGACACACTTCCAATTGAGTTTATGTTTGTAGGATTTAAATAAAAAACTTGGCCTGAGCCAAAACATGAGGGGGTAATGGTGGTGGGTGAGGGCTCACATCATGGTCATGTAAGATTTAGAGAGACAGTGGTGGGTGAATGTGTATCCCTCTAGGGGGGTCCGGGGGCATGCCCCCCTGGAGAAAATTGTATACATTTTAAAGTTAAATTCATTAATTTGGTGCACTTTGAGAGTTCAAAAATAAGAGCTACAACTATGTTCACTGTGCAAATTGAACAACAAAAATAAAAAAAAAGTTGATGACAATCTAAAAAGGGTCCAGAACCGTCTCTAGTCAGATGTGTTCTTCCTTGACCCATGCTACACCCCTCCACTGAGTTTTCTGGGCTCCTTTCAACCTCTGGGCCCTATGCAGTGTCCTCATTTTCAAAACACAAATATCAAGAAAGGAATTTTATTTAACTGTTTAGGCCCACATTGTATCTGCGGGATTTTTAAAATCAAAATTAAGGCTTTTTGTTACCTTTTTTTAAGACCTGCAGAAATGAATTAATATTGAATAAGCGGGATAAAGCAATGTCTAGTAACATATTAAACCCCTATCATGATTTACAGCTCAGATAATGTTAATCAAAAACAATAACATCCATAAAAATTGTAACAAGCTCATTTTTGTATGGTGAAATTTACTACATAATTTCTATGTATTTGTATAAAGAACAGTGGTCTAAATACATTTAGTATAAATGCACAAACGCTTAGATTAATCTCAAAAATACTATAATTATATTACATTACTTCTTTACAGTTAATACATGTCTACATTAATATTATATAATATTCCGCATTTCTGCCACAATATCATGGTGCAGTTAGTGTAAAATAAATCCATGGAAAATGATTCTGACTGTATCGTCGCGCACAGTGTTTCTCCTGTTTGTCAGCGCTGTTTCGCCTGTTTAAGTCGCAAAGTCATTTGTGTTCTTCACTGTGGATCTTGCAGCGCTGTTCAGAGCTCGCTAGTTAACGCGTCTGCTCTTGTGAATTTGCGCTCCGCTGCTGTTTGAACTGTGATCCGAGCGGATAAACGGTCCGTGTGGCACGGTTTATGACTAGCACATTTAATCCATAATGCGATTCTTGTCTTTACTTGCCCAAATTTATGACATCTTTAATAATTAAGGCTTTTATACTAATTAAGGTATTTAATATTTTTTATGGCTTTAAATGTCGTTGTTATTTAAAAGAACACTTTTTTATTAAAAAAAAAACGTATTTAAATTATGGACCTTTGGCAGTATGGGGTGCCAAAGGTCCATAATTTAAATACGTTTTTTTTTTAATAAACCCGAACCCCGAACCCGAACCCCCGAACCCCCCCTGGCTACGGGCCTGGTGTAGTAAAAGCGCGTCTCCACCATTCATACATACAGAGGCAAACGGAGCATGCAGGATTCATATTGAAACGGTCTTTTTGCATTTCAGTTTTCACAGACACTAGTCCATATCGCGATTTGAATGAAGTAACAGACCAACTTTTGATTTATTAATCCAAAAATCGACGAATTTACGTGGCATTTCGCGCTATAGTAGATTCGGTTTTTATGAATGGAGTCCGCGATCCCGTCTGTGTTTTCGCAGATGAGACATTGTAAACACGCGATCATGTAAAGACAGAAATGACATGCCTTCGTGTAAATAAGATAAATAACACAAGGCAATTTAGTTTGTTTAATAAAAGAACAATGTATAGCCCTGTTCTATAGGAAAGATAACCTTAATGACTTCTATTGTGATCTGATGCTATATCAAAAATAAAATGAACTTGACATTCAAGGGGGGCGGGGGGGGCCGTTGGGGGGGGCGGGGCGCCCCCCTAAGATAATGGTAGGGGAAACACTGGTAATGGAAAAAACATTCAACAGGGATCGGTTTAGTTAAAGCACTCGCAATATAAGTGCGATCAAATGAGCCAGAAGCCATTCATTTACTCAAAGCCACATTCTTCCTCCTGACAACATCTTTTCAGCTCATCCTGCCTCCATTCTTCTCAAGCTGTCTCGCTGCATTCAGTCTGCGGTATGTACCGTGTACGCCTCCAGATATTTTGCTTCCCTGGGGAAATCCGGCTTCGACAACACACACAACCCTTCCCCTCAGTTCCAGCTGAAATCCTTGCAAGTCGAACCTCAAACGGCTCAGCGCTGAGCGCACGTACGTACAGCCACACACGTGGCTTTTCCAAGGTCAGCGGCTCTCTTCCTTCCGCTCGACTTCGGCGACTGGCGACTGGCAGAATTGAAAAGGTTTGTCAGGCTGATTAAACTCGCAAGACGTTATGTAGAAGGTGTCTGATCCCTCTTTGACAGACAGTTAGGATTTTTCTTCTATCCTCTCCCCCACTCGTGCTCCACGCTCTTATTTAACAAGATCAGATGTTATGTCACAGTAAGGTGCAATTTTCATTAACCTCCAGCTGCGCTATGATTTGAATGTGCCAGCCCTGCAATTAGTTGATTGTGATTGATTGATGAAGTCAGTGGCTCCCCCCCCCCTCCTTCTTCGAGGGCTCAGGTAATTCATTCGGATTCATTCCCTCCTCCCTCTTGCGGCTTGCACATTATTCTCCGACAGGCTCGGCTCGCCAGAACGTTCCCTGGCAGATTTGTGGTCACGGCATGGGGCAAATGCAAACGCTCTCATCACAGCGTGGCAGCGACACGCTAAGCGGTAATGAAAGGGGAACAGGTGACATTGGACAAAACGCTGTTTGACGTTTGTCACCTTTTCTGCTTTCATCCAGGAACTAATGTGCGAGACAATGTGAAGACAGTGTGGTTTATGACACTGTTTTTATTTTGTATTCACACTGAAACATAAGTAGTGATAGAAGAACGAATGCTATACACAGTGGAATCCAAGTGCATTTTTTACCATATGGGAATTAACACGAAAATGTAAAATTTAACAGAAATAATTAAGATTCTACACTATTTCTAGGTCACTAATCAAATCCTAGGTAAGCCATTTTCACAGATGCTAATGCTAATGTAAATGCTTATTTGTGACATTGACCGTGTTGACTCGTCTGTACAAAAGGTCAAATTTCCTTGTTCCCATTAAAAAATGCAAAATAGATGTCATTTTACTAGTGTTCTCAGACTTTTGGACCTTTAAAAATGTGACATTGGCTCACATTAATTTACCTTTTTTTGTGTTCAAAACCCTGCTAGGTTTTGGATAGCACCAATACATGGACTATACTAAGAAAAAAAAAAGAGGTGTGGGATTTACTTTGAAACGATTTTCACTCAGAAGTTGCAGTTGAATTTCATAGTTACAGAGAAATGGCAAAAAACTCACTGATTTAAACATGAAATTTTGGTAGAAAGACTGAAATAATATTTTCTTGTCAAATGTATTCCAATAATAAGCTTCAAAAAATCATTTTTACTGATTTTTCTGCATTAAGGATTTCTGAAAATGTCTATGGAAGCCTGTTTTCGCCACTAAATAAAACATTTAAAAAGGTTATTGTGACTTTTTATCTCACAATTCTGACTTTTCTCAGGTCTGAGATATAAACCCACAATTCTGAGAAATGAAGTCAGAATCATGTGATATAAAATCACAATTGCAAAATATAAACTCACAAATTAAATATTTTCTCAAAATTGACTGATATAAACTCGCAATTTTGAGTTATAAAGTCAAAACAACAATTTTGACTTTATAATGCGCAATTTTGAGAACATATGAGTCTTTCTTTCCCCTCAAAATTAGACTTGCGTAGAAAAAGAGGCAGAATTGTGAGAAAAAAACTCACAAATGGCAATTATAAAGTCTAAAAACTTGGAATTGTTCTCGCAATTTCACAATTCTAAGAAAAAAAGTAATTTGAGTTAGTATCACACAATTCTGAATTGTAAGATAAAAAGTCACAATGACTTTATTTATTTATGTATTTACAGTGCCTTGCGAAATTATTCATACCCCTTCATTTTTTTCACATTTTGTTATGTTGCTGCCTTATGTTAAACTACTTTAAATTACTTTTTTCCCACATCAATCTACACTCCCTACTCCATAATGGCAAAGCAAAAAATAGGTTTTTAACATTTGTGCAAAATTATTAAAAAGAAAAAACTAAAAAGATCCCGTTACATAAGTATTCATACCCTTTTCTGGGACACTTGAAATTTAGCTCAGGAGCATTCATTTTGCTTCTATATGTTACTTCACTTCGAGTGGAGTTAAACTGTGGCAAATTCATTTAAATGAGTATGATTTAGAAAGGCACACACCTCTCAGAAAAGGTCTAACAGCTGAAAATGCATATCAGAGCAAAAACCAAGTCCTGAGGTCAAGATAACTGTCTGTAGAGCTCAGTGACAGACTTGCCCAAAAAGACTTAAGAGCTGTAAAGGTGCTTCAAATATGTACTGAGTTAAGGGTATGAATTGTGCAAAGTACTTATTTCAGTGTTTTATTTTTAATAAATTTGTAAAATTTGCAAATCTGTTTTTTGCTTTGTCATTATGATGGTGTATGGAGTGTAAACTTTACAAATTTATTAAAAATAAAATAAATAAGTACATTGCATAAGTATTCATACTCTTAACTCAGTACATAGTTGAAGCACCTTTACAGCCTCAAGTCTTTTTGGGTATGATGTGACAAGCTTTGCACATCTGCATTTGGCAATTATCTGCCATTCTTTGCCTCACCTTTTCACCTCTCAAGCTCTGTCAGCTTGGATGGGGACTGGCAGACATTTTCTAGAGTCCTAGTTGTTCCAATCGTCTTCCATTATGGATAATGCTTCTGTGAACCTTCAATGCAGCAGATTTTCTTCTGAACTCTTCCCTAGATCATTGCCTTAACGCAAGTTTGTCACTGAGCTCTACAGGCAGTTATCTTGGTTTTTGCTCTGATATGCATTTTCAGCTGTTAGACCTTTTCTGAGAGGTGCATACCTTTCTAAATCATACTCATTCAAATGAATTTGCCACAGTTTAACTCCACTCGAAGTGAAGTAACATCTAGAAGCAATATGAAGGCTCCTGAGCTAAATTTCGAGTGTCCCAGAAAAGGGTATGAGTACTTATGCAACGGGATCTTTTCAGTTTTTTATTTTTAATAAATTTGCACAAATGTTAAAAACCTATTTTTTTGCTTTGCCATTATGGAGTAGGAGTGTAGATTGGTGTGGGACAAAAGTAATTTAAAGTAATTTAACAAGTAGTTTAAGGCAGCAACATAACAAAATGTGAAAAAAATGAAGGGGTATGAATAATTTCGCAAGGCACTGTATGTATTTATTTTATTCAGTGGCAGAAACTGGCTTCCATATATGTCTTTATAGGGCAGGGGTTTGAATAAAGGGTTGTTGTTAGTTATCGAAATGTTTGCAGTCTGCAAAATGGCTAAAATGGCTTACGCCACCTTTAAGGTTTTATGATTTTGTCATTGTTCATATTATGAAAAAACTTGACTACTCAAGACATCTGCACTTTTTGCTTATAAAGACACTTGCTGAGCAGCCTGTTTGTGAACGTTGATGGCTGCATCATTATTTGAAAATGGGTTTCAAGGCATTTGGATGCATCCGGGGAGACATACTGTGATATATTTTTTGTGGTTTGCAGTTACTCCTGACTGTGACTCCAAAAGTTCTGCGATAAGTCATTCTTGACAAATCCAAAAGAATACTCTTGGCTCCTAAAAAATGTCTGTGAAACCAAGCATCCAACACACTTCCTGTTATTCTTCTATATATTTTTTCAAGGGCCAAAATGTCAATTTTTTGCACAGTTACACACATAACCTAATTTAGTTGACATTATCTGCTTTAACATGAGAATAATTGCACCATTACATGTTAAATGCCCAAACAAATGGCACAAATTGAAAAGAAAATGTATGAATATCACCCCCAAAACACCTACTGACCACTTTATTTTTAAGTATGTTTCTCTTTTACACATACACAAAATTATGGCTTTGTTCCAAAACTTGAACTTCATAGACAGCTTCCCTTAAATGTTACCTCTTATGGTGTGTGCACACGCAAAGCGAATATTTGCACTCCAGTAATATTTGCGCCTATTCAGGTCTTTGCACTGACTTTGTATGTTATCTACTCACGTGAATAACTGAATTCGCTTTTGGTGTGAACACAGCATTACAAGGAAAAAATGACTGACTCGTATATCCTATGTTCACAGCAAACGCGCGCCCAATTCACTTCATTCGCGTCACCCGGCGCGAATTTCCATCTATTTACGTCTTTGCATTGACCTTGTATGTAATCTACTCGTGTGAATAATTAAATTCGCTTTTGGTGTGAACACACCATTACACGGAAGATGCGAATGAAGCGTATATTGTGTGTTCGGGCAATTATGTTGCCCAGTGTGCGTCACCCAGTGTCAATTTGCATCTATTCACGTCTTTGCATTGACTTTGCATGTAATCTGCTTGTGCAAATAATTAAATTTGGTTTTGGTGTGAACACACCATTACACAATAGATGCGATTGAAGCGTAAATTGCATGTTCGTGGCAAACTCGTCACCCAGTTCCAGTCACCTGCTGCGAATTTGCGTCAATTCGCGTCTTTGCGACCTTTTGTAGGTAATCTACTCATGTGAATAATTGAATTGGCTTTTGGTGTGAACACAGCATTAAAAGAAAATAGCGATCGACTTGTTATATAGCATGTTCACGGCAAATGCGTCACCCAATTTACTTCATTAAGTTCAACCGGCGCAAATTCACATCTATTAATGTCTTTGCACTGACTTTAGATGTAATCTACGGCAATTGCGTTGCCCAATTCCAGTCACCTGCTGCGAATTTGCATCAGTTCGCGTCTTTGCGACCTTTTGTATGTAATCTACTCATGTGAATAATTGAATTTGCTTTTGGTGTGAACATAGCATTACAAGGAAAAAGCGATTGACTATTTTATCGCATGTTCACGGCAAACGCATCACCGAGTTCACTTCATTCACGTCACCCTGCACAAATTCACATCTGTTCGCATCTTTGCGACTTTGTATGTAATCAGCTTACATGAATAATTGAATTCGATTTTGGTGTGAACACAGCATTACAAGGAAAAAGCAATTGACTCGTTTATTGCATGTTAACACCAAAAGCATCGCCCAATTCACTTCATTCACGTCACCCTGCACGAATTTGCGTCTATTCGCATCTTTGCGACTTTGTATGTAATAAACACACATGAATAATTGAATTTGATTTTGGTGTGAACACAGCATTACAAGGAAAAAAACGATTGACTCGCTTATCGCATGTTCATGGCAAATGCATCGCCCAATTCACTTCATTCATGTCACCCTGCACAAATTCACATCTATTCGCATCTTTGCGACTTTGTATGTAATCAGCTTACATGAATAATTGAATTCGACTTTGGTGTGAACACAGAATTACAAGGAAAAAGCGATTGACTCGTTTATTGCATGTTCAAGGTAAACACATCACCCAGTTCACTTCATTCATGTCACCCTGCACAAATTCACATCTGTTCGCATCTTTGCGACTTTGTATGTAATCAACTCACATGAATAATTGAATTCGATTTTGGTGTGAACACAGCATTACAAGGAAAAAGCAATTGACTCGTTTATTGCATGTTAACACCAAAAGCATCGCCCAATTCACTTCATTCACGTTACCCTGCACGAATTTGCGTCTATTCGCATCTTTGCGACTTTGTATGTAATAAACTCACATGAATAATTGAATTTGATTTTGGTGTGAACACAGCATTACAAGGAAAAAGCGATTGACTCACTTATTGCATGTTCATGGCAAACGCATCGCCCAATTCACTTCATTCACGTCACCCTGCACAAATTCACATCTATTCGCATCTTTGTGACTTTGTGTGTAATCAGCTTACATGAATAATTGAATTCGATTTTGGTGTGAACACAGAATTACAAGGAAAAAGCGATTGACTCGTTTATTGCATGTTCAAGGTAAACGCATCACCCAGTTCACTTCATTCCCGTCACCCTGCACAAATTCACATCTGTTCGCATCTTTGTGACTTTGTGTGTAATCAGCTTACATGAATAATTGAATTCGATTTTGGTGTGAACACAGCATTACAAGGAAAAAGCGATTGACTCGTTTATTGCATGTTCAAGGTAAACACATCACCCAATTCACTTCATTCACATCACCCTGCATGAATTCACGTATATTCGCATCTTTGCGACTTTGTATGTAATCAACTCACATGAATAATTGAATTCCATTTTGGTGTGAACACAGCATTACAAGGAAAAAGCGATTGATTAGTTTATCGCATGTTCACAGCAAACGCATCGCCCAATTCACTTCATTAAGGTCATCCAGCGCGAATTCACATCTATTCGCATCTTTGTGACGTTGTATGTAATCAACTCACATGAATAATTGAATTTGCTTTTGGTGTGAACACAGCATTACATAGAAGACAAAGTTACTATCAATACATCAATTACGTCCACCATGTTTTCTTACTGACACCCAACTAGTAAACTCTGGCTTCAAAAATAGTTTCTAAATCATAATTCCGACGTTATGGTGCTGTTCATGTGTGGTGAACTCATAAATACAATCTTTCAAACATGACTTGAATGCAGTTTACACAGAGATGGTCTAAAACAGTCTATTTTATATCAATACCTCTCACACTTAAACAAATTACGTTTTACTTGCTGACATTTCTTATGATTAAATTTTTTTTCCCACCACATAGTTGATCGCAGTGCATTCTGGGTTTGCCTTTCCAATATTAAGAATATACAGTACGTGACGCTGGCTTGGATTTCAGCCAAAACGAGGTATCTTATGAGGCGGCATACAGACAGCTCACTAGGTTTTGGAACGCAGCGCATGTGTCAAAAAAATGGAGCCAATTTCCATAAAGTATATTGTGTTTAATCCTGCTGTCACAGCTGAGGATGATTTTGCTGACATTTGAATATAGCCTCAATTTTTTACCTTGCAGCCCAAGCCTGGCTGTGGAGAACTCAAATATTGAGCGTAGCTACCTTTATCACAGCATGCGATCGATACATCATTGCACAGCTGTCAGATAAGTCATATCAGCCACGTAGATTCGAGCCGGCCCGTCTGTATGCTTCCCCCTTTCTAACCTGGATTGTTTTCTCTGGCCTCTTTTAAAATTGGAAATAGCTTTGGTGGGAACGTTCAAGCTGTTCTAACAAAAGGTGAACCGTCATCTAGGTAAAGGTTATCAGACGTGGCGCCCTGCGAAGTTTCTGGCACCCGTCCTGAGCGCCGGCCAATTCCAGGCGGAATAAGCAACGCAAAATGTGTCTCCTTGCTGCAAATGCCAGACAATACTCCAGTGCCAATTAGTTTGACACTGTTGTAAAACACGGCCGATGTATCCTGGAAGAACCCTGCTTGCATCATGCTTCATGCATTGGTAATGACAAAAGAACTTAAATTGCCTTTCTCTGCTGCCCTTGAAATTTTAAATTGCTCGCTCTGTCTCCTTCCATTTGTCTTTCATGGTTCCTGATCCCACCGTCATACTCTCTCAACAATATAAAGTGTTGTAAAAATGGCAGGATGCCTTTAGAAATCTTGGTTTAGATTTGATTTATAGAACGCCGAGATTATTTTTTTGCGGGAAAGATGTGCTAAACCAACTGCTGTATAAAAAAGCGTCCATCAGTGGCCCTAACAAGTATTTTGACACTTAAGTAACTTAAAAACTGTCATTGTCTTCGAAAGCCATTACATCAGATATGAAATATCAAGTTCCCCCTCAGTCGAGTCACTCCGACGTTACATGGGAACTCGCTTTGAGAGACCGATCATCTCTGAGCCTTATATAAAAAAGGCCAATTACAAATTGGCGAGTGGACGTGCGCGCCGGCCACGCCCCCGTACATACGGGTATATAAGATGGCCGCGCGCATCACTCATCAGATCTTTGCTTTCAGAGCCTCTCGTATGAGCCGCTGTTTGCTTCGAATCAAGAAATCTTCACAGAAGCCTTCAACATCCAGAGTTCTTCCCCGCTGGTGCCTAAAAGAGCAATTTCATTTTGCACCAGCGATCCTCCCGCGGGCTGTCGTTTTCACGGCAACAAGCCGCCTGCATTCCAGCGAGCAAGCCCCGTCGAGTGCACAGCCGCCCCGCGGCTTCTCCCTGGGCAGACCGGGAGCTAAAAGAGTCAATTTCTCACGGCCGATTCAGACGTTCTTTTCAGAATGCCTTTTCGGCCGTGCGCTTCAGGGTGCGGTAGTTTCCTCTCCTCTGCGGACGGACATGATCTCTGCCTCACGTGTTTGGGTCCCGAGCACGCTGAAGCGGCGATCATGGATGGTTCATGCCTGCACTGCGAGTGCATGACCATGGCCACGCTGAGGTCCCGCCGCTCGTTCGCGAGCCGGCTCCCCTCGCCCTCTTCCCGCGGTCTGTCGCTAAGCCGTCAATGCTTTTCGGCCACCGCGGCGCGGGGCGGGGGGGACCTAAAAGTCACCGTGAAGAATGCACCGCCGGCTAAGAAAGCCCTGCGGTCTTCTCTCACTCAGCGTGACCCCGTCGAGCTTCCGCAGCAGTATGCTTCCCCGCCCAGCGGGCTGAGCGTCTCCTTCGGTGCTCCTGCAGAGGATGAGATGTCCATCGCAGCATCAGAGGGAGAGTCGGCGGGCGAGGCGGACGCCTCGGCGGAGCGGCCCCCTCCTGAGGTGGTCGCTCCGTCTGACGCTGATGCCGAGCTCGCGGCTATGCTCCTCCGGGCCGCCAGGGGGATCGGCCTTGAGGTGCCTCCAGCACCTCCGGCCGATTCCTCTAGGCTTGATGATTGGTTTTTAGGGAGGGCTCCCGCGGCTCCGCCGCGGTCCCCCCCAGTTCCATTTTTCCCGGAGGTGCACGAGGAGCTGTCTAGATCGTGGCGGGCCCCTTATTCATCTCGGTCCCGCCCCAGCTCCTCTCCCCTCGCCACCCTCGATGGCGGAGCGGCCAGGGGGTATGCGGCCATCCCCCAGGTTGAGCGCGCTGTGGCGGTGCACTTGTGCCCGCGTGGCGCTGCCTCCTGGCGGGATCGCCCGCACCTCCCCTCCCGGGCTTGTGAGCGCACGTCCGCCCTGGCGGGCCGCGTTTACAGCTCCGCTGGACAGGCCGCTACCGCCTTGCACGCCATGGCCATTCTTCAGGTCTATCAGGCCCAGGCGTTAAAACAACTGCACGAGGGTGGTCCTGACCAGGGAGTTTTGGAAGAACTCCGCGCCGCCACCGACTTCGCCCTTCGGGCCACGAAGGTCACGGCGCGTTCCCTTGGTCGGGTGATGTCCACGGCTGTGGTCCAGGAGCGACACCTGTGGCTTACTCTGGCTCAGATGGCAGACGTCGACAAGGCTCGCTTTCTTGACGCTCCCATCTCCCAGAGTGGCCTCTTCGGCGACGCTGTCGAGGACTTTGCCCAGCAGTTCTCGGCAGTCCAGAAGCAGACGGAGGCCATCAAACACATCCTGCCCCGCCGCGAGCCTACCATCCCGCCGCCGGTGGCCCAACCTCCGCCTGCTCGTCGCCGAGGGCGCCCCCCCGCGGCCTCCAAGGAGAAGGAGAAACCCCAACCAGCTCCGTCCCCCGCCGAACAACACGAGGCCAGGTTGCGACGTCGAGCTGGCCGCGGAAGAGGTGCGCCGCCCGCCTCTCAGGGACCGTCTACACGCAAGAGGTCTGCGAAACGTCCCTGACGCGGGCAACCCGGAGGTGGAGAAGATGGCTCTTCAGGCGACGACAACATCTACGTCGCCGCTCCCGGTGGAGGGCCGGGAGTTGCTGTGCACCCTGACGCTGCCGCCGGCCCACGGGTCGGCGGTACCCAAATTTTCACAAAAAGAGCTAATTTTCTCACCTCCGGGGTTTCAGCCCCGCCTTCCCGTTTCGAGCGGCACACGGTTGCCCTCTCGAGGCCGGATCCGGAGCTGTTTATCGCCAGCGCTGGAACCAGGGAAGAAGGTAAGCACTGCCTCGTGCAGTCTGACTCCCCCCCAGGACGTTCTTCCTTCTGGGCGCAGTCCCCTTCCCGTTCCTCCCTTAGGCTGCCCCACCCTGGGCACGACGGTCAACGTTCCCTTGATCCCCCTGGCAGAGCGGTTGGGGACCTGGCGTCAGCTTCCCAACCCCTCGCGGTGGTTGATTCGGACGGTACGTCTCGGCTATGCGATCCAGTTCGCCAGGCGCCCGCCCAAGTACAGAGGCATCCTTTATACTTCTGTCCATTCGGACACGCATGCCGCTGTCCTGCGCGCGGAGGTCGCAGCCCTACTGGCGAAAGGCGCGATCGAGCCTGTCCCTCCAGCCGAGATGAGGTCAGGGTTTTACAGTCCCTACTTCATCGTGCCCAAAAAGAGTGGTGGGTTAAGACCCATCCTGGATCTCAGAGTCCTGAATCGGTCCCTTCTCAGGCTGCCGTTCAAGATGCTGACGACGAGACGCATGCTAACCTGCATCCGTCCCCAGGATTGGTTTGCAGCCATCGACCTGAAGGACGCCTACTTTCACGTCTCGATCTTACCTCGCCACAGGCCCTTTCTTCGGTTTGCGTTCGAGGGTCGAGCGTATCAGTACAAGGTGCTCCCATTCGGCCTGTCCCTCTCTCCCCGCGTCTTTACCAAGGTCGCGGAGGCTGCCCTGTCCCCTCTTTGGCAGACGGGCATCCGGATTCTCAATTATCTCGACGACTGGCTTTTGATAGCTCACTCTCGAGATCTCCTGTGCGAGCAGAGGGACCTGGTGCTTCGGCACCTCAGCCGTCTGGGCCTTCAGGTCAACCGAGAGAAGAGCAAACTCTCCCCAGTGCAGAGGATCTCTTTTCTCGGTGTGGAGCTGGATTCGGTCGCTATGACAGCCCGCCTCTCCAACGAGCGCGCGCAGTCGGTGCTGAAATGTCTGAGGTTGTTCAAAGACAAGACAGCGGTCCCTCTCAAAACTTTTCAGAGGCTCCTGGGGCATATGGCAGCTGCAGCCGCGGTCACGCCGCTGGGCTTGCTTCATATGAGACCGCTTCAGCACTGGTTACACGACCGAGTCCCGAGACGGGCATGGCACCGTGGCACACTCCGGATTGGCGTTTCCCCGCAGTGTCGCCGCCTATTCAGCCCGTGGTCAGATCTGACCTTCCTCCGGGCCGGAGTGCCCCTGGGGCAGGTCTCCAGGCACGTTGTGGTTTACACAGATGCCTCCACCACGGGCTGGGGTGCTGTATGCAACGGGCAAGCAGTTTCGGGCTCCTGGACAGGACCTCGTCTGCAGTGGCATATCAATTGCCTCGAGTTGTTGGCAGTCCTTCTGGCCCTACGTCGCTTTCGATCGACGTTGCGTCAGAAGCACGTGCTTGTTCGCACCGACAGTGTTGCGACGGTTGCGTATATCAACCGGCAGGGCGGCCTCCGCTCTCCTCGCATGTCACAACTCGCCCGCCGTCTGCTCCTCTGGAGTCAAACGTGGCTGAAATCGCTACGTGCCATTCACATTCCCGGGGAACTCAACCGTGCAGCCGATCAGCTCTCACGGCAGTCCACCCTCCCTGGAGAATGGCGACTCCACCCCGAGTCAGTCCAGCTGATTTGGAGTCGCTTCGGGGAGGCCCAGATAGATCTGTTTGCCTCCCCCGAGACCTCCCATTGCCAGCAGTTCTTCTCCCTCAGCGAGGTTTCCCTCGGCAGAGATGCTCTGGCTCACAGCTGGCCTCCGGGGCCCAAGTACGCCTTTCCCCCAGTGAGCCTCCTTGCACAGACCCTGTGCAAGATCAGGGAGGACGAGGAGCAGGTTCTCCTGGTCGCCCCATACTGGCCTGCCAGGACCTGGTTCCCAGAACTTATTTCCCTCGCGGCAGCCCCTCCCTGGAAGATCCCCTTGAGGAAGGACCTGCTTTCTCAGGGGATGGGCACAATTTGGCACCCACGTCCCGACCTCTGGAACCTGCATGTCTGGCTCCTGGACGGGACGCGTCAGACCTCGCTGGCCTTCCCCAGGCCGTGATAGACACAATCACGCAGTCCCGAGCCCCCTCTACAAGGCAGGCGTACGCACTGCGGTGGGGTCTGTTCGTCGACTGGTGTTCCTCCCGAGGTGAGGACCCCCAGAAATGCTCGATTGCAGCCGTGCTTTCCTTCCTGCAGGAGAAGTTGGAGCGCAGGCTGTCCCCTTCAACTCTCAAAGTCTATGTGGCCGCTATTGCCGCTCACCATGACGCAGTGGATGGATCATCCCTAGGGAAGCACCCGCTGGTCGTTAGGTTCCTCAGAGGCGCAAGGAGACTTAACCCTCCCAGACCGCGCCTCGTTCCCTCTTGGGACCTCTCCGTCGCCCTCCAGGGCCTGCGGGGAGCTCCCTTTGAGCCCCTTGAGTCAGTTGAGCTTAAATTTCTGTCCCTTAAGACAGCGCTCCTGACAGCTTTGGCTTCCATTAAGAGGGTAGGAGACCTTCAAGCCTTTTCTGTCGACGATTCGTGCCTTGAGTTCGGGCCCGGCGATTCTCACGTTATCTTGAGACCCCGGCCCGGTTATGTGCCCAAGGTTCCCACCACGCCTTTTCGCGATCAGGTGGTGAACCTGCAAGCTCTGCCTATGGAGGAGGCAGACCCAGCTTCTGCGCTGCTGTGTCCAGTTCGCGCCCTGCGCATCTACGTAGCCCGCACTCGGCACTTCAGACGCACCGAGCAGCTCTTTGTCTGCTTTGGAGGTCAGCAGAAAGGGAATGCTGTCTCCAAACAGAGGTTGGCCCATTGGGTGGTAGAGGCCATCTCCCTGTCCTATCTGTACCAGGGACAGCCGTGCCCCTTGGGTGTGCATGCCCACTCCACACGGAGTGTTGCATCCTCCTATGCTTTAGCGCACGGCGCCTCTCTAGCGGACATCTGTAGAGCTGCCGGCTGGGCGACACCCAATACCTTCGCCAGGTTCTACAACCTCCGCGTAGAGGCCGTCTCCTCCCGTGTCTTAACATAGACATCAGGTGAGCGGGAGGGCGGCTGGTGTTGGCTTGCTGCGCCATTCCCATTCGGATCCGAGCGCCATTTCCAGTAGGTTCCCTTCGGTGAACCCTGGGTCCTCCATGCCCCGCAGTCAGGGCTAGATGCGGGGTAGCCCTCACTGTGCTCCTGCCTGGGTCTCCTTCGCCCCGCAGGTCGTGGCTTTCCTTTATTATTCCAGCTTATCCGCTGTTTCCCTCGTATATCCCTAGCCTTATGGATATATTGAATTTTTCTCATTTCCACATGCGTAAGAACCGTTCATGTGCCCCGCCCCCCCAACCCATGCTTCAGTTTTCTGGCATCCCTAGGGGCCCACTTCTTTGGCCCCCGGGGCGTTGGGAAGGTTACGTTACGGATCTGCCTGCCGGCACGTTCGCCTGCTGGCACGTGGGTCTGTGCGTAACGCGGCGTCAGGGCCGTGGCCTGTTCCAGAGGGTCTGTTCCCATGTAACGTCGGAGTGACTCGACTGAGGGGGAACGTCTAGGTTACGTAGGTAACCCTCGTTCCCTGAAGGAGGGAACGGAGACGTTACATCCCCTGCCACGGCCCTGGCGTCGCGCTGACGCCGGCTCATTCGGCTCTTCAGCAAAAACCTGATGAGTGATGCGCGCGGCCATCTTATATACCCGTATGTACGGGGGCGTGGCCGGCGCGCACGTCCACTCGCCAATTTGTAATTGGCCTTTTTTATATAAGGCTCAGAGATGATCGGTCTCTCAAAGCGAGTTCCCATGTAACGTCTCCGTTCCCTCCTTCAGGGAACGAGGGTTACCTACGTAACCTAGACGTTAGATGTAGCACAAACACACTTGAAAACCTTAAAAAATATATTTTTAGGCTCCAGTTTTAGGACCAGAATTGTTATTAGAAATATTCATCATGGATTCGTCCATTTTGTAGAAGATATTAGACTGTGAAAAGGGCCCTTAACACGTCTTATCCTGTCAGCAAACATCATTAGCTGGTTCACCATGTGGTTTCACAATCATTACTATCGGAACATGTGGTCTATTAGATTAGCTCCATGAGCGTAATGAATATAGCGATAAGGATATTAACATTTGAACTGACGCAAACATACTGATTATTCACAATCCATACTGTATGTACAAATGAGCTGATTCATTTTTAATATAAACCATGTGTTACATAAGAATATTAGTTTATGAGGCAATAAGCTCCTTTTCTAGCAAACTAAATTGATTTTTAAATGTCCTTCCTTTATGATAAATACAAATTTGTTTTTGGCCAATAAATATCTGCCTGTAATATCTCCTCTGGTCCGTTTTAACTGGTTTTGCTTAATGATGGTATCAAAACTTCAAACCAGCTATCTAGCTTTTTTTTTTTTTTCCTCTCAGTCAAAATGATTCATTAAAAAATGTCCAAAAGTACCTTGATGCAAGATTGTGAAAGGGTTTCACCTCAGTGAACCCTTCCCTGTGAGTTCTGCGGCTTTTGTACTGGGTCAGGATAACCTTGCGGTTGTAACAATGAAAGTAAGACCACGCAATATGGTGTAAAACACTAGTGTCAGATGAGAAATGTGATTTGGATTTAGTCGTATGGCAATTAATGTGAGGTTAATGCAATTCTAATGTGACTTTGACAGAAATAAAAACTGTTTGTACACTTTGAAAGCACTAATATAGT
>NC_133367.1:6925203-6945257 GCF_049309525.1 Garra rufa | reverse complement strand
CGATGTTTTCCTATGACAGGACACCTTTCTCAAATGAGACATTCTGTACAAGCCTGCTAATTACCCGTTGATTTGAGTCAGGTGTGTTGCATCAGAGAAAAACTAAAACCAGCAAGACAGTAGCTCACGAGGACTGGAGATCCCATGTCTAAACTGTACAGTAAACAATCTGATGTTTAGACTCCTGTGGAAATCACGTGAAACGAGGTCTAATATAAAAATATATATATCTTCTGTTCCGTCTGACATTGTGCTAAAATTGGTTTCATCATCAGAAGTTTCGTAGTCAGACATGTTGTCAGCGAGTCGCGCTATCAACAGCTGATCGGAACGTGCGAACTGACAGCAGCGCGGATTGATGGAAACGGAAAGAAAATAGTGCCGATTAAAACTGAGGTATGATTTTTGTCAGGAGTGTTTTTTGTGATGTAAATTAATCAAGCTTTGAAACGCATATATTTTTTTCACGTAAAAACGCACAGTTTTGAGGCCCCGGAAACTAACCGTGACTACTTTCTTGAAAAACTTCCAGCGGCCAGAACTCTGACCAGGGAGGTGAACGCAGTGTGGGTCAGTGTGTATACGCTATATTGCTGATAAGGATTGCATACAACTTCATGTCTTAAATGCTCGAACTATCCCTTTAACTGGGTACTGGTGTAATCAAACGCATAGCAAAAGGATTCGTAAGAGTTTCTTTTTTGTTCTGGATAACGTGCTCTGAGCGAACACTGGAGTGCATTTGCCACCAACTGGACAGGGGTGGGAACTACAGTTACAAATTACAATAGATCACCCTCTGTGTGGTGTATTCCGTCAAAGTGACGGACAGCCTTCAGATTTTTCCGTCACTGATTAAAACATTCCGTCAATGACGGAACATTTTCGGTTAACGCGACCTCTGATATATATATATATATATATATATATTCAGAGCAGATATTCCAAACATCTGTGCAAAGCCGTGAAACGATAATTTAGCATGATAAACTAACCAAAAGTGATCGAAATATTACAAATTTATTAACTGCTTGTTACAATACTCCGATAATCTTAAAATTGAGCATACACAGAGGTAAGAGGGGAAAAAATGTACTTCTCATGGGTTTCATAAACTTACATAAACTGATAATGTTTGTTTTCAATAAGATTTCTATCATTTTAAAATTGACGTTCTAAGCTTTCTGCAGATATGTCTTGTGTTTGTGTGACAAGGATACACAGAGTTTAAAGGATTTAAATGACGCATTTCTGAAAGCAGTTTGCGGAGACAGAGAAAACAGAGAAATCACCCTGTTTGTTTTCTTTATTCTAAAAAACCACAACATTCTGTTGTTCATGTGAGTGTGCACAAATAAAAGTAAAAACTTTACAGTTTCCAGTGATGTATAGCTCTAATTTGTATGATTGAAACCGACAGAGTATTTTTAGTCTCTTTTGCACTGATCATAAAAAAGTAAGCCTGCGTGACGGCCGACCTCAGAGGGTTAAGCTTTAACCTTCTGATGTTCCTCATTTGTGAGGTACACTTGTGGTCTTTATGGTCAAAACTGACTGAACACCTAAAATGTAACTTTTTTTTTATTTTCAGTAAAATCAATGTAATATATTTTTGTTCCGTATAGTACTGTGCAAAAGTCTTATGCCACTAGAATTTTAGCTACAAATGGTTTAAAGTCAGTTATTTCTATATTTTGCTGTAGTGTGTCGGTTGGAAATATCAGTTTACATTTCCAAACATACATGTTGCCATTAATTGTAATAAACCAGTGAGATTTTTGTTTGCACAAGGAGTCTGACAACAGCCAGTTCTCCACACAGAGATCTGTTCTCATCATCATCCAGTTCGTTTTGAAGAAACAGAACAGACTAAATCCAGCCCGAGACCAGAGTCTGTCTGTTTGTCTCAGCATGTGCTGCTTAAAAGGGCTGTGGTTGATGCGGTGCAGCTGGGACCGATCAGCCCGTGGTGATGACGTGCAGGTGTGTGCCGTTTGTTGCCAAGGCAATGCTGATTCCTCCATGGAAGCTCGTCATGAGCACTTGCTGGGCCTTGCTCAGGTGCTCCCGGACTAAAGTCAAATCCGTTCCCTCATCTGTCGGACGTGCTCGACGATGGTACGATGAGGGGCAGGCTGCTGCTCCCAAGCTTCCTTGGCGACGTCAAGGAGGCCACATGGTTGCCGGCCGAAGAGGAGCTCAAACGGGGTGAAGCCAGTTGAGGCCTGGGGGACTTCACGGATCCCAAAGACCACGTAGGGTAGCATGAGATCCCAATTCCGCTTATCCTCCGCTGCGACACGTCTCAACATCTGCTTGAGGTTCTGGTTGAATCTCTCCAAGAGTCCGTCCGTTTGTGGGTGGTAAACTGTGGTCCTCAACTGCTTCACCCGCAGCAGCCTGCAGAGGTCCGCCATCAGCCGGGACATGAATGGAGTTCCCTGGTTCAGGGGACTGCCTCTGGGTACCGGGTGGCGTAGTCGACGATGACCAGGATGTATTCATGGGCGCGGGCGGACTTTGGCAACGGCCCCACTATGTCCATTCCAATCCGCCGAAGGGCACCTTGATAATAGGCAGCGGAATGTGCGGGCTGGGGGGAGGGGTCCTGGGCGACGTGGCCTGGCACGTCTAGCAGGCTTGGCAAAACCGCTTGACTTCAGCTTCCAGGCCTGGCCAATAAAAACGGTCGCGGATTCGCTGCGTGGTGTTGGCTGCCCCGAAGGTGACTTGCCATTGGATGGGAATGTGCCAGCTCCAGGATGGTTTTGGTCTTGCTCCGTGGCACAACCAACAATTTCTTATCCTCCCCCCTCCGCTAAGGGATACAGTACAGCAGGCCATTCTCAACGACAAAATGCGGGAGAGGATGGGGCCATGGGAGGACGTCTTTCCCGTCAATGACTCACACCTGAGCCCAACAGAGTCGGCCGTCCTCCCGCTGTTCCTTGGCGAAAGAGCCCCCTCCAGCAGCCTGTTGATACACATCATAGTATAGGTTAGTGTTTTGGGAGGGGGACTTCACCATCTCTCCTGCAGTCGGAGGCGAGCAGGACTGGGCGGCGACGGGGTCCACGAGGCCGCCTCTGTCTTTGACGGTTCCCCTAGGGGCTGGCAGGCTGAGTAACAGTGGTGAAAAGACGTTTGAAACCGGGCCAGTCTCTTCCAAGCAGTACGGCCACCGGTAGGTCTTTCACCAGGCCAGCCTCCACCAGCCAGGTGCCTTGGGAATTTGAGATGGTGACTTTACGGGCGGGTACTTGGCGAGTGTCCCCATGCACGCAGGTAATTGGCAGGTAAGTTTTCTGGCCACTCCGAGTTTCGCACAGCCGCGACTGAATGAGGGTGACCGCACTGACTGAGTCCAGTATGGCCCGGAAACGTTTCCCCTCCACTGTCACATCTGCTTCGGGGGCTGGGCCCAAAAATTACGGGCTGGGAGGTGAACTTGCTGGTGATACTTCACAAATCTGCCCACATTCTCCACCACTGTGACACTCGACAAGGCAGGCTGGTGAAAACAAGGCCCCGGAGGGTGGATTTATTTATAATCAAATAAATATGGTGAAAGACAGTGACCCGGTGAGTGGTGCTCAGGGTGGCTGGTGCTTCAAGTGCTCGTTGCTCAATCCTGGTGAAAGTGGAAGTCCGATCATACTCCAAACATAAAGTGGGCTGATCGGTCAGTCGCTGCTTTCTGGTGGGAGAACAAGAGAAAGAAGTTAGACCAGCGTTGCATTCGGCTCGAGACCAGAGTCTGTCTGTTTGTCTCAGCATGTGCTGCTTAAAAGGGCTGTGGTTGATGCGGTGCAGCTGGGACCAATCAACCCGCGGTGATGACGTGCAGGTGTGTGCCGTTTGTTGCCAGGGCGACGCTGATTCCTTCTTGGAAGCTCTTCATAATATACATATATATTTGATTATTCGGATGTTTTGCTGAGCATCGTAGTTGGCGGAGCTGATCAAATGCTTCAGGACACGGAAGAGGGGAAAGCGTGCCGGCACGCTCATGAAGCTTTGTCAGCGTGGATTTAGGATGCTGCTGCCTGGCATACATCTGGCAAATCTCCGCTCTCTACCCAACAAAACGGACGAAGCCCTTCTGCTCTCCTGGACAAATAAGGATTTCTCACATTCTGCTGCTCTGTGCTTCACAGAAACCTGGCTATACCGGACAGCGTGATTTACAGAAAAACTCAGACATCTTTGTCGAGCCAAAGAGGATGCCTACAGAAAAGGGGATAGAATAGAGTCTTGTACAACCAGACCAGGAACACACTGAATAAAGAGATTAGAGTGGCTAAAAGGACCAATGCAAAAAGGTTAGAAGATCAGTTAACTTTGAATGATCCTTGTTCAGTGTGGAAAGGTATGAAAGCCATCACAAAATACAAGACACCATCCCCAAGCACAGAGGTGAATCAATAACTTGCTGAAGACCTGAATGAGTTTTATTGTAGATTCAAAACCCCTGACACCCCTTCTCACAATCTCTTCACACAACCATTACCACCTCCAGCAACCAACTCTACCCCCTCCTCCACTTCAAATTAGCGAAGATGATGTGTGCCAGGTCTTCAGGCAGAACAAAAGAAGAAAGGCACCAGGCCCAGACGGTGTGACGCCAGCCTTTCTGAAAACCTGCACTGACGAGCTGGCCCCCATCTTTTCACAGGTCTCTGGAGTCATGTGAAGTCCCTGCCTGCTTCAAACGCTCCACAATTATCCCATTTCCAAAAAAACACAAGATAACATGGCTTAACGACTACAGACCTGTGGCGCTAACATCTGTGGTCATGTAGTCATTTGAAAAACTGGTTCTGGCTCATCTGAAGGACATCACCGGACCCTTACTGGACCCCTCTTCTGTTTTGCCCAGAACAAAACCATACTGCCAATCCAAAGTGTATGCTAAATTATTTTGTCAATCATGTTTGATGACAGTGGCCCTGACAGAAATGGTTAGTTTTATCAGCCCAACATATAGTATATAACTACATTGAATTTACAAAAATTTAGTTTAGTTTTTTATTAGTTTCATTAACAATTTTCTTAGTTTTAGTTTCATTTTTATTTTGTGAACACATTTCTTTTTAGGTTTAGTATAGTTTAGTTTTAGTTTTGTGGAGATCAAATACAGATGATGATTTCCCCACAGTTTGAAACTAAGCAAATATTAATTGCTGCAGTCTATTTAAAAGTGTTGAATTCATTTGAATGAATTATTAAACATTTTAATACATGCTACATGTATTTAAAATATAATGTATTTATTACACCAATTTTTAATATTAAATTTATGAAAAAGTGGTTTAAATGAATCATAAACATGCAATCATAGACCGCTCATAAAAAAATTACTGGATGAATCAGGGTTTTTGAACGAATCTTTCACTTTTCAACAGTTACTTGTTTCTACCTAGTCGTGAAACAATACAACTGACACAAACATTACTTTAAAAAGATGACATGCTCTACGTATTTTGATCTCTACCATTGGCATCAATGTTTATATCAAAACTATGATCTTTAATCCCAGTATTGCTGTGACAATATGAATTACTGGGCATTTGAAATATGAAAAATGTTTGTGAAGCCGTTTCTTACCTAAACATGATGACTGCTCTCTCTGTGTCAGCGGCAGTGCAAATACAGATTTGAAAGTTCTGGTAAGAAGTTATCAAAGGTTTAATAGACAAGGGGAGTCGTCATTTAGAAAAGAGGTCGCATTCTTTATTATTTTTCCGCCATGGGGTGAGAACTTGATGTTTTTTTTTATAATTATTATTTTCTTTCAGTTAGTTTTTCAATAACTGTTGCTAGTTTCGTTTCGTTTTAGTTTTTCATTTATTTTGATGTTTTTATTTTTATTTCAGTTTACGAAAATGTTTTTTGATCAAATATATTCGTCTTTGTTTTCTTCACGAAAGTAATCTTACTTTGATCATCAGTACAACAAAACCTGCAGCATCTGATATAATCATTCTGTTGCAACAAATTGTCCAGATTATTGTATAGCTAAAACAATTAATAAATTACACATTTATTTATGTAACATTATTTGATCAGGTCTCACCTCAGTGTCTTGAGTTGACAGTTTGGATCCTGTAGTAAATCACTGAGCTCCTTCACTCCAGATTGTCCAGGAGCATTTCCTGTGAGATCCAGCTCTATCAGGTGTGAAGGGTTTGATCTCAGAGCTGAAGCCAGAGCTTTATAACCTTCTTCAGTGATACTGCAGTTTGAAAGCCTAGAACCAGAATGAAAATGTCACATTCAGATGATTAATCAGTTATTCTAGAAATGACCTAAACAATGAAATCCCTAAACAGAAATATATTTTATTTATACAAACTTAGACAGACTAAAGGCCTTTTCACACTGAACGCAAACATTTGGCACAATGACGATTTTGAATTGAAACAATAGATCCTTATATTTTCAAATATGGCTTGATGCTAGATGTTCATCTATTATATTTTAAGATGTATTGTTGAACATTATAGATAGTTCTAGTGTGAAACCAAACTTTATTTATCATAATTTAATGCTGTATATTGAGCAGCGGATGATGTTAAATCCATATACAAGATACATATCTGGGAGAAAATGCATTGCATTAGCAGAAGTTGATGAAATTGAAAGCACCGCTCGTTGGCAATTTGCTTTTTCGCATTGTGCGCAGTGTGAAACAGCCTTAAATCCAGAAGAACTGTAGCAACATCTCCAAGATGCTTCAAGAGCAGCTTGATGTTTTAGACGTAATTGCTTACTTTTATTAGGTTATGGATTTGGGTATATATTCAGACATTCTCAAATACTACTTTTTGTCAAGTTTTAAATGTTTTTTTTTTTTTATGGAGACCAAAAATCCTCACAAGGATAGCAAGACTAGTAAATTATGACATTGATGGGACATTTTTTTTATTTGGAAAGCAGCTCAGAATTCCTTCAAAACAAAGTTTTTTAAAGGTCTAAAACCGCAGAAAGTCTTGTGTGAGGGATATATTTAGGGCAGGGGTAGGCAAGTTCGGTCCCATACTGCTACCCATATGGAAATATGAATAACTATTCCAAAAAGATACCCAGACTGCATGGAAGAAAGTATAGAAGCCAGACTCTTGGAAGTTTTATTATATTAGGGGGTGCCCTGCTCCCCTTGAAGGTCAAATTTAATTTAATTTAATTTTCTCTATAGCAATCGAATTACTTCCATTGTGATCTCATGCTTTAAAGAAAACAAAATTAACTCCTGGGGAACAGGTAAAAAAAAAAAGACTAATAGTTATCACCTCACTTACCCAGTTGATTGAATACATTATTAATTGCAAACATATTCTGTATTACAAATTTCTAAAATGTTAGGTTTAAACATGCAAATTACGCATTATTTCATTAAATATGCACTATTTGGAGGGCTCAACATGGCGGCGTGCTGAACAGACGTACGTTTTCACGCTCCAACTACATTCGGCAATATCTTTCTTAAACAGCCAAATTAAATTCTGAAATTGAACAGCTATATTAAAGTTTGAGTGAGCACCATCTATACAGAATGACATCGCGTACATTGAAGAAGAAACAAGGAAACCAAGATGATTCAAATACAGACTCAGCTCATCCAGCTAACGCGATGCACGAGAGTAAAGAACCCAACGCAAATACTAGCAAAAAGGAAGAAAGCAACATTATGAGCGCAATTGCAAGCATGAGAGAAGATTTCTCAGTCCAACTGACAGGAATTCTGTCCGGAATACAGGAGGTTAAACAAGAAGTCAAGGAATTCTCCAACAGACTGACAACGGCGGAGCAACGGATTAGCGACACTGAGGACCAGGTGTCTGGATTACAGCGCACTGTAGATAGTCTTCAACAACAGGTAAAATCTTTTGGAGAAAAACTGGAAGACCAGGAAAATAGAAGTCGTCGTAATAATGTGCGCATCGTTGGCCTACCCGAAGGCGTCGAGGGCTCGGACGCGGTGGGTTTTATTGAAAAATGGCTTCCGGAGGTGCTGGGACCTGATAAGTTCTCCGGCCCGATAACCATTGAAAGAGCTCACCGACTACAGGACCGCCGTGACCGAAACACCCCCAGAATACTCATTGTGCGCTTTCTGAGCTCAAAAGACAAAGACAAAGTGCTACAAACCATACGCGTAAAGGGGAAAATCACATATGATGAAAGAGAAGTGAAGTTTTTTCAGGACATCGCCAGAGAAACACACCTGAAAAGACGAAAATACTACGAAGTGAAGCAGAAACTCAAAGACATCGACATCAGATATGGAATCATCTTTCCCGCGAAACTACGCATCACTCATGCAGGACGAGAACGCATCTTTGAGAGTCCAGCGGAGGTAGAAAATTTCATTAGCAAAATAAAGGACACGAAGTAACTGTCACGTACTGGACTTTCCCCTCTCAAGTTTGATAAGGTATTTGAGGTTAATATCTAGAGGGAGATGGATCTTAATGAAACTTAATATGAAGCGTTGGGTATGGATTCCAAATTTATTTTGCTCTTAATTTATTTTATTCTACTAATTTCTTTGTTCTTTTTCAAACATCCGGCAATACTAGGGAAATCCGGTGCAATATCGATACTCATGGTTATTTTGGTTATTACCATAGGCTGTTGATAATTATACTTATTGTGATAAGTCGTTTGTCAGTGGGAGTACCGAACAGAGTTATTACCTATGTTCCACGTTATGCTGCTCCTTGCAGAAGGATCGGTGATACAAAGTGTTGAACTTTTCATTTATGTGTTATGGTGGGTACAGCACTGGCGAGTTCGGGGTGCCAGTGCTAGGAGAAGCATTCTAAGGGTATTTTACTTTTCTTCAGTTACAGGGCAAACTATACTTTATTTTAATCAGGCTGGGAAACAGAATTATAATACCAAATGGGCACTAATATGGGAATTAATAAAATAAATGGTTCTAACTTAGAACTAAAATTAATAACATGGAACGTGAGAGGCTTGGGGAAAATAACTAAAATTAAGCAAGTAATGACGAAAATTAATCAGCTTAACCCTTCAATTGTATTCCTACAAGAATGTCACATATCTTCAAATGATACGACACCAATACAAAGACGTTGGAAAGGTCAGCTTTATTCAGCTTTATATTCTCCTAATTCCAGGGGGGTTATGATTTTAATACACAAATTGGTTCCATTTCAAATATCTCAAATTTTACAAGATACAGCTGGGCGGTATATAATAATTCAAGGCCTCCTTACCAGGAAAGCTAATAATGGCTGGAGATTTTAATTGTACAATATCTCCCAATCTTGACCGCTCAACATGTTCAGATACAACACACACACAATCTAGGAAAAAGATAGGGGACTACATTAAAGAATTAAACCTGTGCGACCCATGGAGGAGACTAAATCCTAGTAAAAGAACATATTCATGCTGCTCTACAGTGACAAAGGGACATTCTCGTATTGACTACTTTTTGATTTCTAATAACCTATTTTCAAGAATAACAACGTGTCAATATGAACCGATTGTTATCTCTGACCATGGCCCTGTTTCATTAATTTATAAGACAGAAGGAAGTATGAATGGAATTTATCGCTGGCGTCTACATCCAAGATGGTTACATGATCCAGATTTTATAAAATTTCTAGAGGAACAGATAGACAGTTTTTTTAAAGAAAATAAAGATGAAACATCAGCTGCTATAAGGTGGGAAGCTTTCAAGGCATATTTACGAGGTCAGATAATTTCCTATACAAGTTCAAAATCTAATAAATTCAAATTAGAAATAAACATACTGGAAAAAGAAATTAAAATGGAAGAAGAAAAGACATATTCAAATAATTCAGGAAAAATAAACAACAAACTTATTAAACTTAGGGCCCGATACAACGCCCTTACCATAACAAAAGCGGAAAATAGCTTAATAAGATTAAAGCAATCATTCTATGAACAGGGAGAAAAAGCAGGGAAGTTGCTAGCATGGCAGATTAAAAAGCTAGATACAGAAAAGGCTATTAATAATATTCAAAATGAAAATGGAGAGCTAATATCCGACCCTTTAGAAATAAATAATATTTTTGTATCATTTTATAAAGATTTATATAAAACTGAATCAGAACATTATATTGAAGACCAAGATCAGTTCCTTAATGATTTACAGATTCCACTTATATCTGAAGAAGACAAAAACAATTTAGACAATATACTAGAGGAAAGTGAAATTTTAGAATCCATAACAAAACTAAAGAATGGTAAAACAGCTGGCCCTGATGGTCTACCAATTGACATATACAAATTATTTAAAGACAAATTAGTTGGTCCCCTGAAAGAAATGTATGAAGAGTCATTTCAAAATGGTTATCTACCACCCACACTGAGAACAGCCTTAATAACTTTAATTTTGAAACCTGATAAACCTCCTAACAAATGTGAGTCATACAGACCAATTTCCTTGCTTAACACAGATGCGAAGATCATTGCCAAAATTCTAGCGTTAAGATTAGAAAAATGTCTTCCATCTGTTATAGGCACTGACCAAAATGGATTTATTAAGGATGGCCAGACTACTCACAATATTAGACGAGTCCTAAATATTTTACATATGGAAAAGGAAACCACTGATTCATGTATCCTATCACTCGACGCAGAAAAAGCGTTTGATAGGGTGGAGTGGCATTATATGAAAAATACTTTAGCTCGTTTCGGTTTTGGAGACTCATTCTTACAATGGGTTAATATTTTATATTTTAAACCAACAGTGGAAGTGAGAACCAATAGAATAATATCAAAACCTTTTAATATATATAGAGGCACACGACAAGGATGCCCTTTGTCACCAATGCTATTCATTTTAGCATTAAAGCCCTTAGCAGTCGCTATTAGAAGTAGTCCTATCATCAAGGGCATAAAAATTGAAGATCGTGAACATCGAATAGCTCTTTATGCAGATGATACTATCCTTTTTCTCACAAAGCTTGAAAGATCCATCCCAGCATTGCTTAAATTGATCGATAGATTTGGAAAGTTCTCTGGCTATAAAATTAATAATACTAAATCATCAATACTTTTCTTAAACACTCAAGAAAGACATAACCCACCAATAAAACACCCCTTTATTAATACAATAAATGGTTTTAAATATTTAGGAGTAATGATCACTCCTACAATTGATAAGTTAATACCTGCTAATTATAATCCAGTCATAACAAAAGTTAGAGAATCCTTAGATAGATGGTCATCCCTACCAGTTTCCTTGATTGGTCGTATAAACATTATTAAGATGAATATCATCCCCAAATTCCTGTATCTATTTCGTTCTATACCACTTCCACCTCCATCAGGTTTTTTTCCTAGTATGAATAAAAAATGTACTAAATTTATTTGGAATAACAGACGGGCAAGACTACGCCTAACGCTACTATATCTTCCATATGACAGAGGGGGTCTGCGTCTGCCTAATTTGCAGTGGTACTATTGGTCTGCCCAATTAGCTACCTACTGGTTTTCTTTGCAACCACAATTACCCTGGGTACAAATAGAATTGATGACTGCAAAATATATGAACATGGCTTCATATTTGTACTCGGACTCATACAAGAATCTGAAAAAGGATACCAAAAATCCATTTGTTAAGAATACTTTAATAGTTTGGAATGAAGCACAGCGTACATTGGGAGAAGTCCCGTCTCTTTCTTACTTTGCTCCTATCTGGGGAAACAAGGACTTCAGTCCAGGGAAAAATGATTCTGGCTTCAAACAATGGGCATTAAAGGGTATTCAAAAGATCGGTGACTTGTTCGAGGGAGATACACTCATGTCTTTTAACAAACTTAAGGATAAATTTGGAATTCCTATGACACACTTCTTCAAATATTTACAAGTTTGCAATTACATCAGAGTCAAGCAACATTATTCAATGTCCAGACCAATGCAAACAGAATTAGAACAAGTTATGTTAAATGAAGAACTTAGTACAAACAAAATTAAGTTGCTTTATTGTAAATTTGTCAATACTTCTAAAGAATCATCCGAATCTAAGAGAGTTGCTTGGTGTACCGATTTACAGTACGATCTTTCAGATTCAGAATGGAGTGAAATAGGTGTCAGAGCCCAGAATGTGTCAATCAATACCAGATTTAAACTGCTCCAGTACAATTGGATAATGCGCACTTATATTACACCTGAAAAGTTGAACAAATTTAACCATAATATTCCAGATGTTTGCTTTAAATGCCAAAAATATAAGGGAACGTTTTTTCACTGTGTTTGGAAATGTGAGGTTATTCGGACATTCTGGGAAAAAGTGATGATATTAGTATCTTCAATAATTTTAAAACCTGTTCCAATGACTCCTGAAATATGTGTGCTAGGTCTTATTCCTGTTGGTATATCAGTATCAAAACATCAAATGAAAATGATAGACATCTGTTTAGTTCTCGCAAGACGGTCAATTGCATTTTATTGGAAGAAAATAGAAGGTCCATCAATTGATCATTGGTTAAAAGATTTATCACACTGTATTGTTTTGGAAAAACTGACATACAGTACTAAGGGTAAACTGAAAGATTACTATAAAATATGGGACCTTTTTATACAATTCCTTGAAAACAACGAGATAGTAATACAAGGAATGCTAGATTCCTCTCAATCCAGTGATTAATGCAAATGTGATGTGCTTTATTTGATGTGGTAATATTTGTCTGCCTTAGCCCATGTGTAACAAAATTTACTTTCCCTTTTGTTTATTTATTTATTTATTACTATTATTATTATTATTACTACATTTTATTTTATTTTGCCCTGTGTAATGGAACATGTGGATCCTGAGGGTGGGAGGGCGGGGGGATAGTTAAAAATTGTCTTCACAGAAGTTTTTTTCTGTTGTCTTCTATATTTTCTCAATAAAGACATGTTTAATACTAAATATGCACTATTTTGCATTCACTTCTAGTACAAAAATCTAAATACTGGATGAAGTCACTGACATAATAAGAGTCAAATGTTTCTACAGAGAAAATGTTTGGTACTGTATCTCATTTTGTCATGACATATTTGAGAAAAAACTTTGAACAGACTATTATTATTACTATTTTTTTTTTAACTTGGGAAATAAATTGTAGCTCTTTTTTTAAAGGATCTGAATATTTTCTGCAATGGTTTTAGTGACAAAACATTCTCTTGTAGCTCTTGCACAGTCTCACACACTAGGACTTCAATCTATTGTTTAAACCAGCAGTTCTCAATTCCAGTCCTTGTGTACCCCGCTCTGCACATCTTGTATGTTTCTCTTGTTGCTTCAGCTGTTTGTTCTATTCGACTGTAAGTGCCCTGCAAAGTGGACATCACAGGATATTCCGTCAATTAGACATTCAGAGCGGGGGAATGCTAGGACTGGAATTAAGAACCAGTGGCTTAAACATTGCAGAGACTCTAATCATTGCACAAAACAGAAATTGTGTGCCTGCTCTGCCTATTCGATTACTAATTAACATATCTGATTTTAATAAGAGGGAAAAAATTAGACATGGGCAGATAAAACCCAAAACCTCCAACACACCTAATAAAAATTTTAACACTAGACTGTTTTGGAGTATGAATGTTTTTTACATATCTATGCATATCTTCACTGACTTAAAGATTTACAGGCCTAATACTGTCCTATAATAATAATAAAGGTAAAAACACAATGGAAAAAAGAAAAGTGTCCCACCCAAGTTTTAAAAGTTACACAACTGGGAATAATCATACAATATTTCTTCAATGTTCCAAATGTAATATTAAATCCCTTTTATTTGCCCACAAAATAAATTTCCAATAATAAAAGATAAATAAAATTAATGTTTTATGCCTTAATTTGATCAACAGAAAAATATACACAACACAGAATTTCTGAGGGGGAAAAAATCATAAGGCTATTGTAAGAACACATTAAACTTATGTTTTATGTTTTCAAATAATTAGAAATGCTAAAACACAGAATTTGGTAACAATAAAACAAAAGGTTGGAAAAATAAAACATTCCATAGGGCCCTAAACATATTTTTTTTTACTTTTAATAAATTGATGTTAAATTGTTTAAGCTTCAGGATTATAATTAATGATTTTAATTAATTAAAATTATGATGAGCCTTTAGACAACATGAAAATACAGATCTTTTACGAATAACAGATTTATATCATAATACATAAAAATGTACAATCAAATGCAAAATAAGTTCTACCTATTTTGAACATTACCAAATGCATATTTTAAATGGTATATCACAACAAATTGGCTTAGGAAAGTGTCAATGACAAACCAAATTAGAAAAAGAACACCATGGCATGTGTAAATATTAGGGATGCTCCGATCGATTAGCATTGGCCAATAATCACTTTTTACGACTCAATCGGTACTCACTAAATTGGTTGATCTCACCGATCGCAATTTGATAACATCAACGCGTGAGGGCGTACATGATGCGTGCGGACATGAATTAACTACTATGGCAAAGAAATACTGTCAAAGAAATCTCGCTTGCAAGAGCATTGCCTAAAACATTTAATACCACTAACCTGATTCGGCACTTAAGCACGAGCCACTGTGAGACGTATAGAGAGAGATTAGACTCGTGTCTGTGCATCCCTCAATACTGATCATCAGCAGCACCGGCTCTAATAAAAGTGAAACTCTGTTAGGTTGTAAGGAATTTTTAAATAACTGTAATTAAGTGTGGCGAAGTGATATGGACACGTAATGCGGTCAAAAGCTGCATGGAACTACGTTCGCCATGCGCTTCCCTGAAAATAATTGCGCACCTTAGGTATAAACCCAATTTTAAAGGCATATTAAAATGTTAACTGTATAATGAGTGATTTATTACTCTGTTTAAACAATAGTTATATTACATTACATAAAAAAAAATATATATATATAACAAAAGCAACATCTGTAATAATACTTTATCTGAAAATAGATGAATGTTGATCAGAGAGATTACATATCAGTTACATAAATCTCAAAGCATCGGAATCGGCATTGGTATCGGCTGATCACCATGAAGCGAAATCGGTACTCGGTATCGGCTGCAAAAATCCTGATCAGAGTATCCCTAGTAAATATAAAAGAATCTCGATGCACAACATACAGTCTTGTTCATTATCAAAGTCTGGGTTTCACCTTATGTTTTTGTTAAGCTCAATTTTGGTTTACTGTCACACAACTTACATCAGTATCTCCAAATGACACTCCATATTTCCCAGTCCAGTGCAGAGCAGCTTCAATCCTGAATCCTGCAGATTATTATTGCTCATGTTTAGCTCTTTCAGACTAGTATCTGCTCCAAGAACTGTAGCCAGAGCTGAACAGCTTTTGTCTGTTAAGCCACAATCATTTAGCCTACAACAGAAATAAGATTACAGAATCATTAGATTAAATGCAATTGTTAAATATAAATAATAAATAAAAATAGTATCTATAGCTTTAATTACAATTAATTATACAGTTGAAAGTGTTAGTTCCATGGTTAGCTGATTATCTGTTGACATTTACTGCAGACATCTGAGTGGACATTTGATGGACTGACTATCATCTTTCAAAATGCTTTTCTCTTTTCTTCAAACCTCAGCATCCTTAAACAGAGCACTTTCTGCTACTAACAATAGTTTCAAGAACAAAACTCTTCATTCTCAGCTTAAGAAAAACACAAATATTTCTAAATAATTTTCCAGAACAACAAGATTTTCATGACATTTCATATTTCTCTCATTTCCCATTTCTTATTTTTTTTTGGACTAAAAAAAATCAGTAATTATTTTTAAAAAATGAACTTACAGAGCTCTTTTGGAGGTTTTCATGACTGCTGATAGTCTAATGAGACACTCGTCTGATTTCTTGAATTTCCGAAGCTCAAACTCCTCCAGCTCCTCCTCTGATGTCAACAACACAAAGACCAAAGCAGACCACTGGGCAGGTGAAAGATCAGCAGATGAGAGACTTCCTTTGCTAAGGTGGGTCTGAATGTCTTTTACCAGAGTTTTGTCGTTCAGTTCATTCAGGCAGTAGAACAGATTGATGGATCTCTCTGGAGACAGATTAGCTTCAAATTTCTGCTTGATGTACTGAACTATTTCCTTTTTGCTTTGGTCATTTCCATTTTGCTGTGTCAACAGACCCTGTAAGAGTCGCTGATTAGACTGGAGTGACAAACCAAGGAGGAATCGAAGAAAAAGATCCAGATGTCCATTATCACTCTCTAGTGCCTTGTCCACTGCAGTCTTGAGCAAATCAATCATGGTTTCACTTTTGTTTTCCTGTTCTGTAGACTCATGAACAAATATACTTCTCTTCTTTATGTTTATAAAGAGATGTGCATAAAGAGCTGCAATAAACTCTTGAATGCTCAAGTGAACAAAGCAGTACATGGTACCAAGAACAATCCCAGTTTCCTCCTTAAAGATCTGGGTACACATGCCTGAATACACTGATGCCTTATAGACATCAATACCACAGGCTTCCAGATCTGTGTCATAGAAGATCACATTGTTTCTTTCCAGCTGATGAAATGCCAGTTTCCCCAGTGAAAAAATGGCATCTTTATCCCAGGAAACATCTGGTGTATATTCTCCATCATACTTTCGTCTACTCTGCTGGATCTGAAATCTGAGAAAGTGTGTGTACATTTGTGTCAGAGTCTTGGGAGTGTCTTCAGTATTTGACTCCTGCAGTGTTTTGGAGGCATCATCAGCCTGATTGTTTTTCACAACATTATGTCTTTTCGCCTCTAAAATGTTCTGGAGAACAGTGGCTGAAATCCAGCAGAAGACTGGGATGTGGCACATGATGAAGAGACTCTTTGATTGTTTAACATGATCGATGATTTCTTTGGCCAGATTCTCATCTGTGATTCTTTTTCTGAAGTACTCCTCCTTTTGTGCATCATTGAATCCTCGTATCTCTGTCAGCCGGTCGATACAGTCAGGAGGAATCTTACTGGCAGCTGCTGGTCTGGTGGTGATCCAGATGAGAGCAGAAGGAAGCAGATTTCCCTTTATGAGGTTTGTCAAGATTACATCCAGAGAGACTGGTGATGAAACATCGCACCAAGTCTCATTACTATCAAAGTTCAGAGGAAGACGACATTCATCCAAACCATCAAGGATTAACAGAAATTTGAAATTACCCCTCTTTTCAAGGTTTAATCCTTTTATCTCTGGGAAAAACTGAGTTATAAGGTCCATCAAACTTAGTTTTTCTTTCTCCTTTAAGTTCATCTCTCTAAATGGAAGTGGAAATATGAAGCTAATATCTTGATTTTCTTTTCCTTCGGCCCAATCCAGAACAAACTTTTGCACAGAGACTGATTTTCCGATGCCAGCAACTCCTTTTGTCAGTACAGTTCTGATCTGCTTGTCTTGTTCAGGTGCTTCAAACAAATGTTTGCATTCAACCTGTATTTCCTGTGATTCATGACGTCTGGAAGCAACTTCAATCTGTCTTACCTCATGTTCAGTATTGACCTGTTCGCTACAACCCTGAGTGATATAGAGATCTGTGTAGATGTTATTCAAAAGTGTAGGGTCATCTTGCTTTGCAATTCCTTCAAACACACACTGATATTTCTTCTTTAGGCTGCATTTTAGCTGATGAAGGAAAGTCAGCTCATCTAAACACAACAATAAAATATAGTGAATGTTTAGTCTCAGGGTTCGTTATGTGCAGAACAGAGTGTGGAAGTCTAAAGGAAGTCTGTCATTGGAAGAAACAGGGCAGGTTATGAACACATGATATGAACAACATATGAGTCATAACAGTGATTGTGGAAGAGGAAACATTGACACAGGACTGGAAGCAGCTAGCAGAGTATCTTACCTTCTAGAGTATTAGCAGCTTTATCTTGCTTCATCTCTCTCAGGAAGTAGAGTGTGAGATCAAGAGCTGCTTCTTTCATACTGCATCTGTTCTCATTAAAGTCCTTCACAAAATGTTGCATGTTCTCTTTTTGTAATATTTTCTTAAACATTTCCAGCTCATTCTTTAAAAAATGTATTATTTTGTTTTCAAGATCCTACAAACAAAGCAAAATGAAAAACAATTAACCAATTCTACATCCATATTTGGTCCAAATGATATAATCAGTAATTAAAAATATTTGTAAAAAGAAACGAGAAACATTGTCCAGTAATCAATCTGTTTCTTATAAATACAAACATTTATGAAAATATTTTTCCTACCTGGAAGATTTCAGGGAGTTTGTCTGTGAAATTCTTGTGGTTCCTGTTAATCTGGAAGTCTGGATCTAATGTCTCACATTGCAGCCTGTTAAAATGGTCAATAAAATGAAATGCGGTTAGGCAAAATATTAGAGAAATCTCTTGACATTTTTTTTATTAAAGACAAAGACCAAGCATCAGCTGTTAATGGTGCAGCTATAAGTTAATTCTGTAAAAGAGAAGGTTCTTTTTAAGTTTAAGTTTTTTAAGCTTTTTCTTTTGAATTTATGCATTTTGTAGTGACAGTGGGTATTTTAATATATTGTACAGAAGTTGTCAGTGCAGCAAAGTTACATGTGTATTACAAATAATCAATTTCAGACTTATTTGCTCATGGTCTTAGCAGTGCTTTGAAAACCTAAATGCAGCAGGCAGTTTGTAAATCATCTTAGTGAGAATTAGATATCTAATAGAAAAATAAGTAAAAGCTAATGACAAATATTTACACTAACACTAAAATTCCATGATAAAGAGCTGAACATATGTGAGCCTGATCATACAGTGGAGAAATTAGCTAGTGTCATACAATACAAAACACATAAATACCTCTCAGTAGTTGGAGTTTTCTCACTGAAGTTTGGTGGGCCCTGTTTTGACCGGTCACTCTTCACAGACACAGAGCTGAACACATGAGAGCCTGATCTTACACTAATGACACAAAGAACAGACCAAAAAAAAAAAAACATTTTACTACAGGAGATTATTCAGTCTCATTTGAAAAGGTTTAATGTTAAAAATGATAATTTCTGTGGATAGATTCATGTTTGATTCCAAAATCTATTTTCCACAGTGAATTTATGTTCCCTAATGGCTGCCTGTGTAACTGTATTACTGGAAAGAAACTCTAAATACAGTTCAATGTATCAGGAAGCAGAAAGTGTGTGATTTATTGTGTCATTTTCTAGTAGAGAAATTAGCTAATGCTATGCTGTAACACAAACCAAATTAAATACCTTTCAGCAGCTGAAAGGGAGCAGGCAGTTTGTAAATTATCTTTGTGAGAATTAGATATCTAATAGAAAAATAAGTAAATACTATTGACAAATATTTACACTAACATTAATTTACATGATAAAGAGCTGAACATATGTGAGCCTGATCTTACAGTGGAGAAATTAGATAGTTTCATACAATACAAAACACATCAAATACCTTTCAGTAGTTGGAGTTTCCTCACTGAAGTTTGGTGGGTTTTCTTTTGACCAGTCACTCTTCACAGACACAGAGCTGGACACATGAGAGCCTGATCTTACACTAATGACACAAAGAACAGACAAAAAAAAAAAAAACATTTTACTACAGGAGATTCTTCAGTCTCATTTGAAAAGGTTTAATGTTACATATGATCATGTAGATAGATGGGCACATTCATGTTTGATTCCAAGATCTATTTTCCACAGTGAATTTATGCTCCCTAGTGGCTGCCTGTGTAACTGTATTACTGGAAAGAAGCTCTAAACACAGTGCAATGTAGAAGGAAGCAGAAAGTGTGTGATTTATTGTGTCATTTACTAGTAGAGAAATTAGCTAATGCTGTAACACAAACCAAATGAAATATCTTTCAGCAGTTGATGGTGTTTCACTAAACCCCGGTGGGTCAATTTTTGACCAGTCACTCTTCACAGACACAGAGCTGGACACATGAGAGCCTGATCTTACACTAATGGCACAAAGAAGAGAGGGAGAGCTTTTTTAAAACTTTATTTAATACAATATATATATATATATATATATATATATATATATATATATATATATATATTTATATTTATATATATATATATATATATATATATATATATATATAT
>NC_133367.1:6381980-6609054 GCF_049309525.1 Garra rufa | reverse complement strand
TACAACATTAATAAACCTATCTCTGATAATCCTGGGTTACTATGGTCACGTAGATTTGTTTATGCATTAAACTCGTGTTTATGCCACTGCTGTAAGTTCCTCGAACCAGAATTTATTTATGGCATCAATTAAATCAGACTTTGTAGTTGGTTTTGCTACTTTTCTGATATAATCTATCAGAGAATTCCACACCATTTCAATGGGATTCATGTTGTGGGATTCGGCGGGAGTCTTAACCCAGTTTATACCCCTGTTCAATGAGTCTGCCTGCAGCAGTGTGCTTCGGGTCATTGTCCTGGAAAAAACGGTGATGTGCTCTGATGTTACAATAGCATTTTCAAAGAAAGACCCCCAAGAAAGACCCACCCCCATTCGGCTATTCATAAACATTTCGCTCCTTATACTGCCGCTGATGGCCTCATTAACTACTACTTTTAAGATAACTGGAAAAAAAAAAAAATGATCGGAGCTGTTTAAACTGGAGAGGAATAAAAAAAACTGAACAATTTTTTTGTGTCGAAATTGACACGGCTCATCATATAAATATATATATATATATATATATATATATACATACCCACTTAGAATAATTTTCTTCCCGACCCGACCGTTCAGGCTAAATTTAATTCTCATTTCCAGAATCTCACATTTAACCATTTGGAAACAACGTCATGTATAAAACTTTTTTCGCAGTACATCCATTATATTTCCATGTTCCACTTTTAAGACATATTATAGCCCTGCATTTTAGTCCGTCAAAGATCAAATGTGGGCTAAAATTATATTTTAGACATTCAGTGGTGATTTAAAAACAATTGCAGCGCTGGTGGAAACACGAGACCAGGCTACCATGACTTTCAAGAGTGGCTCGGACGGTCCTGTCAGCAGCATTGAGCGCACGTTCAGCACAGCTTGGAAGGGTTCCGTGTTTAAAGCTTACCACAAAACACTGACAAAAGTAAATACCATGACTATCTAATAGTAAGGAGATATTTTAATTATTTATTTAGAAACTACTATTTTCTGAGTCAGTGATGATGCAGTTAACAGTTCTCCTCATATTCTCGTTGGACGCGCCTTTAGAGAGAAATGCATCTCTACGGACTATAATAAAAACATAAACAGTTTTTGTTTTCTATTTGTTTTTTTTCGTTAAGTAGTAATTTAAGTCTTTCTACATATTTATTTATCATTCATGTCCTAAAAATGTGTTTTGCACTCTCGCACAAACGATTGGATATGCACCTAATAGCGCACATTTATATCTATTATTATTATTTTATTTTAGCCAATTCGTGATTTGAGAAGGCAAATTGAAACACAGAGTAGGTCAACTCACTGTCTGCCGCTTGGTCTTTAAGAAACAAAAAGCTTATATTTAACGAACAAAAATGCTCCAATTTTTTTTTTCTAAATTAACTTAATAAAAAAGAAACAAAATTATAAATACTTTGCCGTTACATACAGAATGAATTACCGATTATGGCGCCAGAAATTGAAACAACAGACATAACAAATACTGCCCAAATAGCCATCTTTGTGCAGGGTTTGGCCACAGAATGTTGTTCCTTGCGCCACCTGGTGGATATTATATGAAGTGCAACAACGTTGTAAAAAAATCTGATGAGGCACCTGCAGCAGGACGCATGGCCACGCGTGCCGAAATGCAGGCTGCCGCGTGAAAATAGACGCATTTTTAATGGCCAGATCTGTAAATACGCAGATGAGCGCGGGCCTGGATATCTGCGTGCATAGTCTTCGGTTAAACTGCGTTGCTTTTAGAAGCGTCAATTCAGTTGTTGCATATAGATAAATGTCTTTATTTTGGGATTATCAAAGTAAATTACACACAGGCATACACACAGGTTCAAAGACTCGTTCTCACCCCCTACAGTGCAATTTGGCTAGGTATACATCCGCGTTAAAATATCAAGGTGAAAGTCATCATACTGTAGCTTGCGTAGTATAGACCCAGCTCCCAACCCAGCTTTGAGAATAGATTAACGGCGATATTTTCTTTATCGCCCGATAAGAGTCTCACGTTAACACAGCACGTTAACGCCGATAACGGCCCACCACTAATATATATATATTTGTTCTAAAAGCCTGCTGATTAAACATGAGGTTGAATTATATTGAAAGCAGAGAACAAAAATACACAATTAAAAGTCTGGCATGAGATCTCTTTCTCTTAACAAGATTAATACTTGTTGATCACGAGTATATTCAAATGAATCAATTTTTTAAACTCTAAATTATTGTCATTTTCAGATGATGAAGTTTCTCCATCAGATTCAGGATGTTTGAGAATCTTGCTGTTTGGGGATACAGGAAGTGGAAAGTCTGCCACAGAAAACACTATCTTCGGAAACTATGAGTTTTACAGTGAGGCTAGTTCACAGTTGGTGACCACTGTTTGTCAGAAGGGAGTTGGTGAAGTTGATGGTCGATCAGTAGCTGTTATTGATACTCCAGGACTCTTTGACCCGACACTGACAAAAGAACAAGTGGTGGAAGAAATAATGACCTGTATTTCACTGTCAGCACCTGGACCACATGCGATCATCATTGTGCTGAATTTGGGAAAAATCACTCAAGAAGAGAAAGACACTTTAGACATGATCAAGATCATCTTTGGACCAAAAGCAGCAGATTTCTGCATTGTTCTCTTCACTAGAGAAGATGACCTGAGACGACAAACAATAGAACAATATGTAGAGAGACGTGATGAACTCAAGAAACTGATCACATATTGTGGAAACAGATTCATGACTTTTAACACAGAAACACAAGATCAGACACAAGTTACTCAGTTGATCAATATGATAGAAGAGATGAATCATGGCCAATACTTCACTAATGAGCTGTTTGAGGAGGCAGTAATCTCCATTGAACAGAGAATGAACATGATAGAAGAAAATGAAAGAAAAAATCAGGCTCGAGTTGAAGAATTGGCCAAATATGACATGGAAGTCAAAAGAGTGAAAAAGAGACTGGAGGAGAAGAAACAAAGGACAATTGAGGAAAGAGAGAGACTGAAGAACAAGTTCAGAGAACAAGAGGAAAGATTCAGGAGAGAGTTTGAGGAGAAAGAAAAATCAGAGCAGAAGAAACGAGAGACAGAAGATCAGAAACGATCAGAAGAGGAGAAACAGCAAAGAGCTGAATATGATCAAAGAATAAAGGAGATGAAGAGAGAGATTGAAGATCAGAGAATACAGTATGAAAAACAGCTAAAAGAAAGAGAAGAAGAGGAGAGAAAGAGAGAAGAAGAATATCAACAAGATCAAGAAAAGATGAAAAATGATCATGAACACATCATGGCAGAATTAAGAAAAAAACTGAAAGAGGAAATAGAAAAGAGTGATTTAAAGGAACAAATGAGGAAGAAACAAGAAGAAAAAAAGAGAGAAGAATGGAAGAGAAAAATAAAAGAAGCTGAAAATGACAAAGAGACTCAAGAGAAAATCAAACAACAGCAGAGAGAATGGGAGGAAGAGAAGAAACAACAGATGAGAGAACGAGAAGAAGAGGAAAGAGAGAGAAAAGAGAAACACAATGGTCAGCTAAGAGAAATAATTCAAGAACTGGAGAACAGGAGAAAAAACTTAGAAAGAGTAAGAGAAGAAGAACAACAGATGACAGAGGAGGAGAGAATGAAACTGAAGAGAGAGAGAGAACAGAAAGAAAGGGAATATGAAGAAAAGATAAATGAAATGGAGAGAAGTTATGAGCAGCTGCAGTGGGAGAGAAAAGAGGAGTGGACGAGAAGAAAACTAGAGGATGAAGAGAGACGAGTGGAGAAGAGAAAGAGATGGGAGAAAATGATGGAAGAGATGAAACAAGAGCAAGAGGAGGAGATCAGGAGAAGAGAAAGAGAGGAGAGAGAAAGAGTAGACAGAGAAGAAAAATATTATGAAGAAATGAAACAGAAACATGAAAAGAAAATAGAGAAGATGAAGAAGAAACATGAAGATGAAGCCAGAAAACAAAGAGAGGAATTGAATTTCAGAGAGAGAAAAGAGCTGCACATTCAGGAGCTCAAGGACAGACTTGAACAACTAAATGAAATTAAATGTTTGAGAAAGGATCAATGAAGTGAAACATTTCTTACATTATTAATCAGCCAAATAACTAACACTTGTCTTTTTTGTAGTTAAGGGATTTTCTGTATTTCTATATCAAGTATGCAAGACTATTTTCTCCACTAAATAAAAAATAAAGGTAACTGTGACTTTTTATCTAACAATTCTGAATTTCTTCTTGAAATTGAAGTTTATATCCTGCAGTTCTGAGTTATAACTCAGCTGCTGGGTTGTAACCACTCACTTAAAACAGTTGGGTTAAAAATGACCCAATAGATAACTCAGTGGTGGGACTGTTGTTCAGTTATTACAACCCAAAGCATTGGGTAATATGTCTTACCCAATAAATTTGGTTATAAAATAACAAATTTGTTGGGTTATTTGGCCAAAATTGTTGCATTAATCATTCTGGTAGTATAATTTGTATAATTATGTAAATAATAATGTACCGTGTACAAATATAATTGAAAATGCTTTTTTCCATTAAAATTAAAGTTGCAAACACTTCTCTTAAAATAAGTTATTGGTTGCAATTGTGTTAATACTTCCTTATCGCACTAGGTTACTTGTTTGTTTGTTATTTGTTTGTTTGTTTGTTTGTACAAAGCTAGTACAGACAATGCAATTATAAATGTGTGACATTATGTTGATGGAGCTGAATATAGAGTATTGAGTGCTGTAGAAACTGCTAAAAAAAGCAGTAGGCTTGGGATATGCAATGTCCAAATGTACAATCATTTAAAATACCAACTGCTTGTAAAAGTTGGTCTTGCTTCAATGTAATTTCTCCCACAGTAATGAAGGCTTGACTAAAGTGTCTTTACACACGGTTTCATGCTGCTCAGTGGTGCACAAATGCATTTACAGAGCAATTATAAATGCAACACAAATTGTGAGACAGATCAGAACTGGAATCATTTAGTCTCCTGTTTATTCTGGATTACATTTAGACAGAAATTTAAGCAGCCACAAAACAACATTAAACCAAACTTAGGTAATCAAACAGTTGCCATTGACTTCCATAGCATTTTATGTTTCATACTTTAAAAGTAAAATCTTCTTTTGTGTTCAGCAGACGAAAGAAACTGATGCAGGTTTGGAACAACATGAGGGTGAGTAAATAATGACCAAAGTCTCATTTTAGGGTGAACTGTCCCTTTAAGTGTGTGTTTCGGTGTGCTTGTTGGTACATAATGAAAAATATAATAATTTGAAAATACATGAAAATACAGAGATCATATGCAGGATTTTCTAATGTTCAGAGTTAGAAATGTTTATTTTTTTTTACAAACGATTAGAACATTAAATGTTATATGTTTATACTCCACTTATTTTTACTCAAGTGCCATGTGTACAAGTATCATGTACAAAATACAATAACAACAATGTACAAAACTTTCTTGAATGCTTATGCACAGACAGTAGACAAGACAAGACATAAGAATACATAATAAGATAACATTCTGTGGCTGTGTATTAAGATCCATTTATTCAACATTATAGCGCCACCCTGTGGCTGAATTACGCAAAGACAAGCGCGTCTCTACAGTATATTCAGCGATCAGAATGTGAAACTCATTAAAATTAACCATAAAACACCATTCGACCCAAAAGTTCCATCTAAATTAATGGCCAGGAGCTGCTACTGCATTTATATGTATATTGAAAATAAGTTTGTATCTGCCTATTCTATTTATCAGAACAATTCGAGAAGAAACCGAATCTTCCGTATTTCATTTCTGGATTTAAAAAGTTAAATGAATGCACGCAGAAAGTTTCATTTCAATAAATATAATATCACTTTTTTTCCAGTGTCTGCAGGCGGGGCGCAGGTCAGCTCTCGTCTATCGGTGTTTTTCTTTCGATTTCGATTAGTGCTGCTGTTAAAATGGCGTCAGGTAAGAATCAAATTAAATACAAATATATGCAGCCACGTTTCCTTAATGATTTATTAATTATTTATTAATATTATCCAGCAGTAGATATCCAGTACTTCGTTTAGTTTATTAAATGATATTTCACTGCGCTCTTATATTGTTTAATCGTGGCATGGACACCAGGAAGAAACTAAACTTATGTTCGACGTTTCTTATATTAATCTGCGATTCTTTCTACTTATGCATGTTGATTTGTGGCAATAGCCTGTTTATTAATATTTTATGTAGGCTATAGATCATTGCAGTCTGTATGAGATCAAGTGTCATTTTGACGCAGTAGATAAGAACCAATTAAATTAGTGTAAATGTGTGTATCATCAGCACACTGTTCTATACTCAATGATTTCAATTAGCGATTGCAAACATTGTGAAGTCACAGCTTATGCTTTTATTTTTATAAATCCTTTATAATGGCTAAATCTATTCTCTCTCTCTGTATGTGTGTCACAGGGAGGAGTCAGAGACGTGCGGATCCAATTGCAAGGCTTTATTAGAATAGTCAACAGACAGGAGTAAACGCCAGAAAACAGGAACAACGTAGGTAATCCGGGAAACAGTTCAATACTCAAGCCTTGGTCACAATGGCAGGCAGCAGGAATCAATAACGGGGTACACAGTCCAGAGTCATACACAGATAATCCAACAATGGCAGGCAGCAGGAATCAATAACGGGGTACACAGTCCAGAGTCATACACAGGCAATCCAACAATGGCAGGCAGCAGGAATCAATAACGGGGTACACAGTCCAGAGTCATACACAGGCAATCCAATCCAGAGAAACACGCTTAGAATAATGACCATGGGAACAATTAGACTTCGCCAGGTGGCTGTGTGTGAGAGTGGCTTAAATGCAGTCAGTAAATGTGAAACAGGTGTTTGCAGCAATCAGATCAGTGGGAAATGAGGAACAGATGTGTGCAGTGATTGGTGCAGTGGCTTATGGGGATTGTAGTCCATGAAGTGTGGTGCAAGAGTTCATGATGACAGGGAAGACCAGATACGTTACATAGCCCCTCCGCAAGGAGCGGCTTCCAGACGCTCTAACCACCTTAACAATCTTGAGGGTGGTGGAGCGGAGGCGGAACAGGGGGAGGGATGGAGGGCCAGGTCCATGTAGTGGTACTGGAACCACGAAATGAGGCGGAGCCGACGGAGGGAGAAGCCATGGAGGAGGAAGGGTTGGCTCCTGCATGGGGCCGACCGACGGAGGTAGAGCCGGTGGAGCCCGAGGCGGAACCGGAGAGTCGATGGTCCTGGGCGACACAGAGGATCCGGAGGGCCAAGGCGGAACCCAAGGCTCTGGCGACCCCGGCGGAGATGGAGGTCCGGAGGTACGCAGCGGAGCCGGAGTGACAGAGGATCGAGGCTGTGCCCACGGGAGGGAGGAGGTCCACAGAGCCGGCAGGACGGAGTGACGAGGCGCAGCCGGAGGAGTAGAGTCCAGAGGCGAAGGTGGGGTGACGACTGACCGGGGCGGAGCCGGAGAGACGATGGAGCCCGGAGGAGCTGTTGGGCCGACGGCCGACAACGGAGACGAGGGAGCACAGAGCCGGGGTGGAGCCGCAGGGTCGGAGGACCGAGGTGGAGTCCAGGACTCTGAGACTGGAGGTGATGGTGAGGGGTCCTTCAGTCTGGACACCGATGGCGACTGGCAGTCCCACGGCAAGTCCTCTGCCACGAAGGTGGGATGGGGGTGAGTAGAGGGACTGTCAGGAGACAGAGGTGGCAGGACTGGAGCAGCAGGGAGGGTGGGTGGGAACAGTCCATGCTTGAGCTCCGTGACCAGAACCGGGCAGACAGGAATCTCAGGACGACTGGATGTAACCAGCGGAGTCTCTGGAAGGCTGGGCGGAACCAGCGGAGGCTCTGGAAGGCAGGGCTGAACCAGCGGATTGTCTGGGAGACTGGGCGGAACCCGCGGAGTCTCTGGAAGGCTGGGCGGAACCAGCGGGGTCTCTGGAAGGCAGGGCTGAATCAGCGGAGTGTCTGGAAAGCAGGGCTGAACCAGCGGAGTGTCTGGAAGGCTGGGCGGAACCAGCGGAGTCTCTGGAAGGCAGGGCTGAACCAGCGGAGTGTCTGTAAGGCTGGGCGGAACCAGCGGAGTCTCTGGAAGGCTGGGCAGAACCAGCGGAGTCTCTGGAAGGCTGGGCGGAACCAGCGGAGTCTCTGGAAGGCTGGGCGGAACCAGCGGAGTCTCTGGAAGGCTTGGCAGAACCAGCGGAGTCTCTGGAAGACTGGGCGGAACCAGCGGAGTCTCTGGAAGGCAGGGCTGAACCAGCGGAGTGTCTGGAAGGCTGGGCGGAACCAGCGGGGTCTCTGGAAGGCTGGGCGGAACCAGCGGAGTCTCTGGAAGGCAGGGCTGAACCAGCGGAGTGTCTGGAAGGCAGGGCTGAACCAGCGGAGTGGAGCGGAGCTCTTGTGAAGCGGGCTCTGGACGACGCTCTTGTGAAGCGGGCTCTGGACGACGCTCTTGAGGAGCGGGCTCTGGAGAACTGGACGACCCCAGCGGAGATTCAGGAGGGCTGGGCGTCTCCAGCGGAGACTCTGGAAGAGCAGGCTCTGAGCGAGCGGTCACTGGAGGGCGCTCTGGCGGCGCAGTCACTGGAGGGCGCTCTGGCGGCGCAGTCACTGGAGGGCGCTCTGGCGGCGCAGTCACTGGAGGGCTGGTTGGGAGACCAGCTGCTCGAGCCGACAGCAGCGGTGGGTCCTCCACGCTAGAAATTAACCTTTGCCACCCCGTGGTAAAGTGTGGCTGCTGTGGTTCTGGGCTAGCAGACCTCTTGTGCTGTGGCTCGAAGCTAGCAGACATCTTGTACTGTGGCCCTTCTAGAACCTCCACAGTAAGCGGAGAGCCACATAACAATAGTGCATAGTCCATTACGTCCCTTAGTGGACATCTGAATTCCCCTCCTGGCAACATTGACTTGGTTGGCTCATTAAGTCCCCGGCGGAATAAGTCCTTCAGCCACACTTCATCATAAAAGGGTACTTGGAGAGAAAACTTACGGAACTGGAGTATATAATCCTCAATGGGGAGGTCTTCCTGTCGGAGTAGCAGAAGTTGGTCGACTGGGTCCATGTTATAATGCTGGGGGTGAAACAAAGCCGCTGGATCCTGGTTTGGCGAAGTCTTCTGTCACAGGGAGGAGTCAGAGACGTGCGGATCCAATTGCAAGGCTTTATTAGAATAGTCAACAGACAGGAGTAAACGCCAGAAAACAGGAACAACGTAGGTAATCCGGGAAACAGTTCAATACTCAAGCCTTGGTCACAATGGCAGGCAGCAGGAATCAATAACGGGGTACACAGTCCAGAGTCATACACAGATAATCCAACAATGGCAGGCAGCAGGAATCAATAACGGGGTACACAGTCCAGAGTCATACACAGGCAATCCAACAATGGCAGGCAGCAGGAATCAATAACGGGGTACACAGTCCAGAGTCATACACAGGCAATCCAATCCAGAGAAACACGCTTAGAATAATGACCATGGGAACAATTAGACTTCGCCAGGTGGCTGTGTGTGAGAGTGGCTTAAATGCAGTCAGTAAATGTGAAACAGGTGTTTGCAGCAATCAGATCAGTGGGAAATGAGGAACAGATGTGTGCAGTGATTGGTGCAGTGGCTTATGGGGATTGTAGTCCATGAAGTGTGGTGCAAGAGTTCATGATGACAGGGAAGACCAGATACGTTACAATGTGTGTGTTTTTCTTCTCTAGCAGCACCAGGTAGACACAGTCCAGACTATGAACATCCTGACAGTAAGTAAATTTAATCACTGACAGTTTATTATTATTTTATGTGTTGTAATATTGTGTTGTAACTGTTAAAGTATAGTTCACCCAAAAATGAAAATAATAATTAGTCCCAATATGTTAAGATGAAATGTTTAAGTTATAATGTTACAAAAAAATGTATTGTGAATTACTTGCATATGTGCAACATATGTCACTTGCATTTAAATGTCTGGTTGTTTGTGAGATGTGATGTAGATCAGTGTTTCTTCAAACTGTTTGACAATTGACTATAATTTTATAGTATTTTATTTTGCCACTGTAAAGCCAAAGCAAATGTAAGAAAATTTCTGCTGGAAATATTATGTCATATTAAGTTTTTTTTTTTCTACCCAATTTAAAATAAAATAAAAATGTATTAATTTAAAAAAGCATTAAAATAAAACATGAAATTTAGATTGATCTATAAAGCACATTTCACAATATAATTCTGAATAAACACAGTGGAAAAGTGTTCATTTGGTATCAAAGCTGATCTGAGTCTACTGTCTCTAAATATTGTTTCAGTGATGACTGCTGGGAAACCAAAGCTGAACATTGTGCTGTGTGGATATAATACAACACTCAAGAACTCTGTGTCTAAAATGATTAGAGGGACAATAAATAAACCAATGAATATACTTTCATATCAGAAAGATAAGAGTAAAGTGTGTGTGAAAAGAGAGGAGATAATTCATGGACAGCAGATCAGTGTAATAGCACTTCCAGCTATCACTCATCTCTCAGAGGAGGAAGTGATGTGTCAGACTCACCGCTGTTTGTCTCTCTGTCATCCTGGAGTTCATGTTTTCATCCTCGTTACTCCTGTCACTCCACTTACTAATGAAGACAAAGCAGAAATGGAGAAGATTAAAAGAATATTTAACTCTAATGAGCACTTCATGGTGCTTTTCATTACTGAACTCACTGTTGACCAAAGTGTGTCAGATTTTGTGAAATCCACAGAATCTCAGAGGATTGTGAGTCTCTATGGGAGTCGGTACAGTGTGATGGAGTTAAAGGACCAGAGAAACTCTCAAAAGATATCAGACTTATTTGACTGTATAGAGAGCATGAAGATAGAGCCCTATTCTCTTCAGATGTATATGAGAGCCCAAGAGAAGAGAGTCAGACAGGAACTAGAGCATAAACTGAGAATGATAGATAATGAATTCAAAAAGTTACAGGAGAAGATCAAGACACTGGGTGAGTGCAATTATTTGTCTCTGGATCAAACATATTTGAGAATATAGTAATTAGCTTACATGTTATTTATAGAACTATAAATCTATACTGAATCTTTTGCAATTAATGACTAAAGTCTATAATCTCTGGACAGCACCAGACCCTAAAGACTGGAATACACTACACAACTTCAACACAGATTATTACCCTGATTTACAGTCTGCAGAAGCTAAAACTGGTTGCAAAAAGCCGGTTGGAGTTTCATAAAAATTCACATATAGTGTATGATGGAAACAGACTTTATATTTTTCAATACATATTGTTGTCATTTTCCACATCCCTTCTAGCAACAAGACGTGTTTCTGCTTGAGGTTTTTGTGTTCAAAATGGATCCTGAATTGTGATCTTGTAGGGCGTCTAGTGTCTCTTCAGCTTTTGAAAGTTGTGTAGTGTATTTCAGTCTTAAGTAACTTACTTCCGTTGTTGTGATGCTCTGCTACCTCCACTGACATTTCCAGCTCCTGCATTTTAACTTTCAGTTTTTTATCCAAAAAGTAAAAAGTAGGGTCAGTGGGATTCATGTCAGGTAAATGATGTGGGCAGTCCCAAAAACCTGAAAAGCTCAATATTACTTAAGATGTCGTTTTTTCTATCCATCACAGTTATATAAGCTGATACAGTAAAGTTTAGGCACCCGATGTCACATTTTCTAACCTAACATTGATCTAATTTCCAAAAGACAGGACTGCAATAATATTTTAAGCAAGATTACATTTTTATTTCCATAGTATGCAGTTGCAAAATAACAACAACAAAAAAAGAAAAGGGGTCGAAGCAATTTTGGCACCCTGCAGTTCTTAATAACAGCCCCTATGGCAAGTAGAGTTTGTACTTTTTGAAGCCAGACTTCAGTCCAATATCACGTGAACGCAAGTTCAAATCACATTGTTAAACTATTTTCTTCCTTTGACACAGTTCCAGAGGGTGTGAAGCTGAATCTGGTTGTGTGTGGGAGTAACAGAGGATTAAAATCCTTCATCTCAAACCTGATCCTGAAGCAGAGCAAGAGAAGATCAGAGCTGAGCTCAGAGTGTGTGAGGAGAGACTTGGAGCTTGATGGACGTCTGATCAGTCTGGTGGAGCTTCCTGCTCTGTTCAACACTCAGCTCTCAGAGGAGGAAGTGATGCGTCAGACTCACCGCTGTGTGTCTCTCTGTCATCCTGGAGTTCATGTTTTCATCCTCATCATTCCTGATGCTCCACTTAATAATGAAGACAGAGCAGAACTAGAGGAGATCCAGAGGATATTCAGCTCAAGAATCAACAAACACATCATGATCCTCATAAAGCAGAATTCAGAGCATCAGACAGCAGAACTAAATGAAGAAACACAGTCTGTCATTGAGAGATTTGGAGGAAGACATCAGTTCATTGACCTGAACACACAAGTGTCTGTGTTGATGGAGAAACTGGAGCAGATGGTTGAGGAAAATAGTGGTGTTTGTTTCTCCACAGAGACATTGATGGAGACACAGATGGAAAAACTAAAGGAATTCGAAGAGATGAAGAGGAGAGTCCATTCATTGGAGACATGGTTTCAGTCACAAGGTAATGATCAGAAAATCTGTGTGGATTAAACAGTTTTCATGATTTCTAAAGTCTACACAGATTTGCGAGACAAAATAATAACATTATACACAAAGTCCAGAAGAAAATATCTGAGCAACGCTTGATGATTCAGTATAAATTACACACAATATTCTCGGATGACCTGATCATTGACAATCTTCACTTGGAATTCAATAAATTGTTATCAATTTTTGTTTTTGATTTTTATCTATCTTTAGATTCAAGAGATAGAGAAGATGATCTGAGGATTGTGCTGCTGGGAAAAACTGGAGCTGGAAAGAGTTCAACTGGAAACACCATCTTACGAAGAGAAGTGTTTATATCAGACATTTCTCAAACATCTGTTACTAAAGAGTGTCTGAAAGAGACAGATGAAATCAACAGCAGACACATTACTGTGATCGACACTCCAGGACTGTTTGATACTGATCTGACTAATGAGGAGATCCAGAGAGAAATGAGCAACTGCATCTCCATGATCATGCCTGGACCACATGTGTTTCTCTTAATGATTCCTCTGGGACGATTCACTCAAGAAGAAGCAAAATCAGTGAAGATCATCCAAAGCACATTTGGTGAAAACTCCTTAATGTACACCATGGTGCTCTTCACCAGAGGAGACTTTCTGCAGAACAAAACCATTGAACAGTTTCTGGGAAAATCTGGATCTGCTCTGAATCAGCTGATTGAAGTGTGTGGAAACAGATTCCATGTGTTCAATAATAAAGAGACTGGAGACCGAACACAGGTGACTGATCTACTGCAGAAGATAGACAACATGGTGAAAGCAAACGGAGGGAGTTACTACTCATGCAAGATGTTCAGAGAGATGGAGAGAGAAAAACAAGAACAACAGATGAAGATACTGATGGAGGAAGTGGAGCAAGTAATAAGAGAAAAAGAAGAACTGATGAACAAACATAAAGAAGAGAAAAAGAAGATGAAGATAAAGATGGAAGATGAAAGACAGAATCATGAGAAAGATAGAAAGAGAAGAGAAGAAGAATTTAGAGAGAGAGAAGAATACTATACAAGAGACATTAAAGAAAGAGAGGAGCAAGAGAGAAAGATACGAGAGGAGCTGAAGAGAGAACGAGAGGAATGGGAGAAACAGAAACAACAGGAAAGACAAAGAGAAGAAGAGGAGGAGAAATGGAAAAAGAAAGAACAGGAAATGTGGAATGAATATAATCAGAGACTTCAACAAGAGATAAAGGAAGGAAGAAAGAGAAGAGAAGAAGAGGATGAGAGGAGAAAGATAGAAAAGAAAAAATGGGATGGATATTATCAGAAACTTGAACAAGAGATAGAAAGAATGAACATGAAAATGGAGGAAGAAAGAGACAATCACGACAGAGAGAGAAAGAGGAGAACAATATAAAATAAACATTAAACACATAAAGGACCAAGCAAGAAAGAAGAGAAGGAAAAATATAGCAAGAAAAAAGAAAATGCAAAGTGGTATGAATATAATCAGAAACTAAAGGAGAGAGTAAGAAGATCTTCATTTCAGACTTGAAGAATAGTTGTGTGTTTTTTTAGGCACTTACCATATTTTTTTATTGTACTATACGATGCGCATATTAAATGTCTGATTTTGGAACAACTTTAGGTATGTTAAGTGTTTTTCTGTAACGCAGGACTCAACGACAGCGTGTGAGATCCAATCGCGAGCTTAAATAAACAGATCGTAGTCAAACAGGCAGGGTCAATATCCAAACAAACAGTGTGACGGAGGCAAGACAATAGCGTAATCCACAAAAACACAGGCAGAGTCCAAAACCAGAGAGGGCAGCCCAAAAGTAACAAATAAACAGTGAAACAAGGTAAAACTATGGCAATGGCAAAAACAGACTATGACCAAGAAACAAGACTATGGCAATGGAAAATCAAGGAAAACGCTTAGAGTCCGCCCAGCAAAACAGTACTTTGCAGAGGGAGCAGCAACCCCAGGTTAAAAAAAGTGCACTAAAATACACTTTATTTAAGTATACTTAGTACACTTTTCAGTAATGTACTAAAAGTGCTTTATTTTCGCACACTAATTTTGTACTTAATGTACTAAAAATAGTATTAAGTATATTTTAAGATAAACTTAATACCATCTAAGTGTACTCAACTGTGCTATTTTGAGACACCATGAAATTGAACTAAAATGTGCTTTTATAACTAAATTAAGAAATAATCAAACTAATTAGATCAGCACTTGATTCCACGAGACTGAGGTGCTTCCGGGCAATCCAGCCGTTTGTCTCATCAGTCGCACTTTTTTGTTGCTTGTCTAATCGTGTACTTGCGGTCAAGTCATGGTATGGTTGTTGGAAGCGCGGCAGCAGTTGTTCTGAACTATTAGATGGCCCTGGGACAATGGTCTCAAACTCAATTCCTGGAGGGCCACAGCTCTGCACATTTTCGCTCCAACCCTAATCAAACACACCTGATCCAGATAATCAAGGTCTTTAGGATTACTAGAAACTCCAAGCAGGTGTGAGTTGGAGCTGGTTGGAGCTAATCTCTGCAGAGCTGTGGCCCTCCAGGAATTGACTTTGAGACCTCTGCCCTGGGAGGTTTTAAGCATTGCAGTGATGAAGTACATTAAGTGCACATAACACATTATTGATATAGTTTTCATTCTTCACTTAATGGGATACTTCACCAAAAAATGAAAATGTGATGTTTATCTGCTTACCCCCAGGGCATCCAAGATGTAGGTGACTTTGTTTCTTCAGCAGAACACAAGCAACATTTTTTTATGAAAACTGGTGCAGTTTGTAAATAATGGCAGTGGATGCCTTTAAAAGTAAAAAAACAATAATAAAAAAAAAAAACATGCACAGACAAATCCAAATTACACCTTGCGGCTCGTGCGACACAAAACGATTGGTTTTTGCGAGAAACTGAACAGTATTTATTTAATTTTTTACATTTGATGCACACCAATGTCCATCTGTCCTGAGCACGAGCTCATCATCCGGTTCGTTACACCTGTACGCGCTCTGGCGTAGTATACACAAATGCCGGAAGAGGAAATTGGTGAACAGTCAACAGTCCTGGATGGTTTTACGCAAACAATCAATCTTTTACCTTTAAATCATTTTAAACAAATCTGGATAAGCGCAAAGTAATTACCGTTTTGTATAGCCTCTATACCCACAATCTCTGTGCACTGTGTAAACAATGAGTGTTGTATACATGCGACAGATCGCTTCCGGCGTTTGCGTATACTACACCAGCCCGATGATGAGCTCGTGCTCAGGAGAAATGGACATTGCTGTGTATCAGAGGTAAATTATGGTATTCAGTTTCTCACAAAAAAACAATCATTTCGTGTCTTAGGACATCAATGTATCGTCACGAGAAGCAGGGTGTAATTTGGATTTGTCTGTGCATGTTTTTTTTACTTTTAACAGTTTGGTGCCCATCCACTTCCATGATAATACATTATAACAGACTGCAGCGGTTTGAGTAAAAAATCTTTGTTTGAGTTCTGCTTAGGAAACAAAGTCACCTACATCTTAAATTCCCTTGGGGTAAGCAGATAAACATCACATTTTCATTTTTGGGTGATCTATCCCTTTAAAGCCTTAATGCAGTTTTCTCCTGTCTCCACCACACGCCACCACATTTAGCCACATAAAATAAAATAAAAAATACTTAACAAAAGACATACTTTTGAAGGCAAAACAGAACAATGTAAAATATTATGTGATTTTCTATTTAGCCCTGGCAAAACAATGGCTGTATGCCGTTGAGTAAACAACCCAACAAAATTGTGAGGAGATATTAGCATTCATACTGTAAGCTTAACTTAGTTGTATCCGCTGAAATTGGTTAAAATAGCTCAGGGAGCACACACCAATTCTAGGTTGCTTGAACACTCAACAGGAAACTCACAAATATTCATTTAATGTTTTAAAAGAGTTTTAACAATGTGTTGATACAGTGGCGTAGCCCTCTTTTGATGTGTTTCAATACTTAAATAAATGGCCGGCTCGCGAACAGATCCAATCACCCATGCAACCTTGTTCCTTAATGACAGGATTTAGCCATGTCTGTTAAAACCTTGGGTCACAATGTGACTTTTAAATCTGCCTTCGCGCTGCCCAGAGAGAACAGTTTAATGCATATGAAACATCTTTACACAGGCTTTTGTATCGCTATTTCTGTGTTACATTCAAAGTTTATAGTTCGGAAATAAACACTGTTGTCTACAGTAGCGGACAAAATTGAATTAATCACCTTTTCAAAAAATGACGATGTATAAATCTAAGTTTTAAAAAAATTACCTTTACGTTTACAGTGGAGTTACATGTATCAAGGTATTAGATGCTTACTCTGTGAATCCAGCAATCTGTCTGCAACTCTGCATAGCACACTTCTTTCAATGGAAAATACTTTGAAAAGTTGCTGCCTGCCCGAGCTTACGCCCATTTATTGGATTACTCTTATGGATTATCTTGGATGTTTCTGTTTGCTGTCTCTGACCCTGCCTTTTGTGACTACATCTATCAATAAAGGTTGCATTTGGATCCACACCTCAGTCGTCCAGACTCACTCCGTTACAGAGAGCCTTCTACATTTGTTTGTAATGTTTTGTCCTAGGACTACTGTATTTTAATAGTCAAATTCTCAATAAAAGTTTTTTATTTATTACAGGATGGATGGTTAAGTTAGATGTCTCGTTGATTTTAACATGGATGAAAAATGAGAAATTATAAGCCTATGGGTGAGGCTTACAGTTCATTAGGCTCCAGGGAACTAATAAGAAGGATAACAAAGTGCAGTAAACGGTAAAACTGTTTGCCCTACAAACTCGTTAAATACATTAAAATAATATTGTAAGACACCAATTTGCAATATCCAGGAGCAAAACAAGCTTTTGTACAGCTAAAAAAGAGCTGGACGCAGATAAGACCGAAAGCAAGACCTATGAAATTTACATATGGCCACAGCCACACTTACGGAAAAAATAAGGTGGATACAGTTTTTACAAGTCTTTGCACGCACTGTTTCAGATCACATACATTTGACAACTTTCACTTTTGTTCCAGAGTGTTTTGTCTACTTTCTTTTTCCTTGAAATACGCTTCATTAGTTGAACAATCCATTGAAAGCACTTACATCTGTCCCTCACAGCCTTGTTTTCTTTCCTGTCAGAAATTAACAATGGCATTTAAATATTTTTACTATTTAAAATAACTGTTTTCTATTTGAATATGTTTTAAACTGTTGTTTATTCCTGTGATTTCAAAGCTGAATTTTTAGCATTACATTAGTCACATGATCCTTCAGAAATCATTCTAATATTCTGATTTGCTGCTAAAAAATGAATTATTATTATTACATTGAAAAAGTAGAATATTTTTGTTTATTTGACTTTTGTATGTTATAGTGTATAATGTCACAAAAGCTTTTTATTTCAGCTCTTTGGGTCTTTATATTCATCGAAGAATATCAAAAACAACAAAAGAAAAATGCCGCTGTTTCAAATATTGCTTTTAAATAATTTTTTAATATGACAAATCTGGTAACATTTAAGGTTGGCATAAATAGGGAGAGAATAAACTTTATGAAGAGCAGGGGAAAAAGAGAAGGAGCACAAAAAATGTGATATTGCCAATATTCCAATAAGGATTTTGAAGTACTAAGAAAACATCTGTTGTTCCACAGGGGTTTATTATGTGGAGAAAAATTGTTTAAATATTACACAATCATAGTCTATTGAAATTCCAAATTCAGAAAAGGCATCTTGGACAGCGAAACCCTGACAAATATTGTTACGCCCATTTGTAGCCATACGTTTCATATTTGGTTGATCATATAATGTTGTCATCACCACCTGCTTTTGGTGGTTATCAGTGTATTGCAAAGGTACAAAACAGATTTCAGTACTTCAAAAGGTTGGTACATCACCATTATATCAGTAAAAAAATAAATTAAAAAAAAAATCAGAAATTACGGTATTTACCTGTATATTTAAGTGAAAACCGTAAAATGTAAAACATTACTACCGTATTTTTTACAGTAAAACTCTGGTAACCACAGCTGCCAGGGTTTTCCCGTAAATTTTACGGCTTTTTTTTTTTACAGTGTATTATATTGTTAATTCAGACTGATTTGTGAATGCAGAATGTGCACAAACACAAAAAGACAGGATTTATTGCATGAACAAATTGCAACCAAACATAACCAGTCATATCCAATCATATTGTGATGGAGTCACTGCCTCATCTTATGTGACTTTCCCCCTTCATTCTCAATTACCCCCCACCAAACTCACAGCAAGCTTTAGTGAGTCTGTTGGTTAAAACTCAATGGGCTCAGGGGAGGTGAGAGAGACGTGGACTCCTATAACTTTACCTGATGGTGGTGTTGTTAGACAATGTTTCTTTAGAAAAACACGTGATTTATACACTTTTGAATGTTATGTTTTAAAATATTTTTATTTAAAATGTTTTATTTTTGTACTACGATTTTTTTTCTCATCCAATATTGAGGAGAAACTACCTCGCTTGCCTCCTAGGTGGAAACACCCCTGACATACAGACCATGACATACATATTACTTACCATAACAAAAAGGTTGAAGGGTTAAAGCCATTAAAAAAAAAAAAAAAAAAAAAAAAAAAAGCACAGAGTTATTGGACAGTCAACAAACATTTGGATTAATTAATTATCCATCAAACCTCAAAAAGAACCCAAATAAACCACATTTGATAAAATTCCCACAATAGTTGTTTTTGAATTACAAATATTAATGCAAAACAACACCAAACCAAATTGCTATAAAAAACGAATTCTCAGCCCTTTATACACCATTTGCTCCATATTGAAGTGAAATGAGAAATAAAATATATTACATTTTAAAATTTCATTTTTACCTCTGAAAATATATTATTTACTGGTAATTTAGAGGTGATCATAAATTGGACAAACACAAGAATTCATAATCAGCACAATCTAAACATTGTCACATTTCAGTAATTTCACAATATATGTACAGCCCAAATTCAACAGCAGGAGTTTGAACATAAGTTAAACTTTTTTATGATACAGTGCCACACTGGTCAAACCATATTATTGCAGGTCCCTACATTAGATCATATCAGATCAAAAGAATATTGGTCAGCAAAAAAAATGGTCGATATTGTTGATCACCCCTTTTACCATATTTTTCATAAGAAATTTTTCTTCCTTGCAAAGACATTTGAAAAATGTCAATTCTGATAAACGGCCTTGTGATTCTATGATATCAAAAATGTTCCTCATTTTTTCCTGAGTAGTTTTCATTCCTCTGATTTCACTTATCAGTTCCTTGGCAATGATGCCATTATAGTGATCTAAAATGGCTTGAACATTTCTCACCCTTCGGATAAGCTGAGTTCTGTTGTTTTTCAGAAAGGATAAACCTAGAATGTAGACATGAACACAGTTTATTTGTACAGTATATTCAAATGTTTGCAAGCAGCTAATAATTTGATGCACTATCTACAGGCTACTAACTGATTCTAGTGTAAATAAAATGGCTAGGCTAAGTTTAGGTGTCATGACTCTGGGCTGTGGGTTCCCTCAGCCACCTGAGGTCGCTGTTTCCCTTTCCCTTGCACTGCACTTCCCTGATTGTATACACCTGTCTGTAGGAGTGTGACGAGACGCTTATTTCACGAGACGAGACGAGACGAGATTTTGGGCTCACGAGAACGAGACGAGACGAGATTTTTTAACTTTTTAAAATAAATCCTCAATGATGAAATATATAGGGGACAATAGTATTTTATTCAACAAAAAACACAAAATGCAAATAAAATAAAATAAATGTAGGTGCATTTTGATATGAACTTGTACTAATGAAATTAAACTTATATTTTAATGAATTATATGCAGTAATAAAAATGCTGCATGATTCTGGGTAAACTGAAAAACTATTTTCTTTTATAAACTGGAGATCACGATTCTGAAGAAAAAAAAGGATTAGAAAATTAAACAAAATTACATAATTTACTAGTGGTTCTGAAATGATGTTCATTGCTTAAGTCAGAAAAAAAAAAAAAAACTAAAAAAAATGAAGGAGCCCGTGTCTCAATTAATAAAGACTTTCACTATTGGAATCTCTTGAATGTTTAATTCAATGGCAAATACTTTTTTTAAACGTGCAGTTGTCGCCCTCTCCTGGTGAAGAGAATAAACGTTGCTCTACAGACGTGTTATACTTTCGTTTTTGATCGCTACTGTAGAAAATAAGTGTTTATATCCAAACTATAAGCTTTTATCCCAGTACTTATGTTATTTAAATGTCTGTAACAAAGACACAATGATGATTATGTGGTTAAAAAGACTGTTTGTGTTGCTTTCTGAAGCTGCAGCAGTAAGAATGCAGATTTGAATGTCTTCAATAACCTTCACATGGTAAGCGTCAGTGGAGCGCCTGAAACAGTTGTAATAGACAATTCTGAATGTTGTCATTCATGAATAAGATCGCATGGGTGTTTAAATAGAGATCGTGAGATTTATATAACTATTAGTCATGCAGCCCTAATGTAAACATTGCAAAATGTTTTGCCATGATATCGTCACCTTCTCGCGAGACCAGTCAGATCTCGCGGGACACATCGGAGTCTCGCGAGATCTCGTGCCACGAGATCTCGTCACACCCCTACCTGTCTGTGATCGTTAGCACTCATCTAACCCACACCTGTTCACTATTATATGGACTATAAGAACTCTCATTCCCCACTAATCATCCTGTCTGCGTTGTCTTCGTATGTCTGTCTCTGTGTTTCTGGCTCCTGGATCTTTGACCGTGTTTTCAGTTCTGTTTATTTTGTGTTGTTTCAAGTTGTGTTGTGCCATGTTGGCCTTTTGTTCTGTTTATTTTTCTATTTTGTTATTAAAACTTCCTTACCTGCACTTGGACCCAGACCTCATCTCTCAGCATCACTCCAACGTGACATTAGGTTAAGGTTATGTGCTTACACTGCTCATCAGTTGATAGGCTTTGTCTTCCGCTTTCTGCTGTATAGTCTGTAGATGTGAAGTTGGTTTCATTTTTAACTCCTTTAAGGTTAACCAGATAAATTACTTGATTTACAGGTATGTGCCAAAAAGTTAGAATATCGAGGGAAAGTCCATTTATTTCAATTTTTTTTTCAAATTGGGAAACTTTGTGTTATATTAGTTCACTACACACAAAGTGAAATATTTCAAATGTTTATTTGTTTCAATTTTGATGATTATGGTTTAAAGACAAAAAAAAAATCCAGTATTTCAAAAAATTTGAATATTTCATGTGAACAATAAAAAAAGGATCTTAAACACATGTTGGCCTTCTGAAAAGTGTGTTAATGTACTGTATTATGCCTTCTGTACTTTTTTGGGCCTCCTTTTCCACTAATTCCAGCATCAAGGCGGCGTGGCATGGAGGCGATCAGCCTTTGACACAGTTGAGGTGTTATGGAGCCCAAGTTGCTTTGATATTGGCCTTCAGCTCATCTGCATTTCGGGGTCTCTGTTCCCTCATCTTCCTTTTGACAATACCCCATAGATTTCCAATGGGGTTTAAGTCAGGCAAGTTTACCGGCCAATAAAGTACTGTTATTGCATGGTTATTAAACCAGGTACTGCTAGTTTTGGCTTTGTGGGCAGGTGCCAAATCCTGCTGGAAAATAAAATCATCATCTCCAAAAAGCTTGTCGGCAGCAGGAAGCATGAAGTGCTCTTAAATTCCCTGGCAGACAGCTGTGTTGACTGTGGACTTGATAAAAGACAATGGACCCACAGCAGCAGATGCCATGCTCCCCAAACCATCACTGACTGTGGAAACTTCACACTGGACTTTAAGCAGCTTGACTTTTGTGCCTTTCCGGTCTTCCTCCAGACTCTGGGACCTTGATTTCCAAATGAAATGCAACATTTGCTTTCATCTGAAAACAGGACTTGGGACCACTGGGCAACAGACCAGTACTTTTTCTCCTTAGCCCAGCACAGACGCTTCTGATGTTGTTTTTGGTTCAGGAGTGAATTCTCCAGCTGTAGCTCATGTCATGCAGACATCTGTATGTGCTTCTTGAAGCACTGTCACCAGCCTCAGTCCACTTCTTATGAAGCTCCCCCAGATTTCTGAACCGCCCTTGCTTGACAATCCTCTCAAGGCTACGGTCATCCCTGTCACTTGTGCACCTTTTCCGGCCACACTTTTCCCTTCCTCTTAACACTCTGTTAATATACTTCCATACTGCCCTCTGTGAGCATCCAGCTTCTTTTGCAATTGCCTTTTGAGACTTTTCCTCCTTATGGAGGGTGTCAATGATGGTCTTCTGCAAAACTGCCAAGTCAGCAGTCTTCCCCATGATTGTGAAGCCTACTAAGCCAGACTGAGACAATTTAAAGGCTGAGGAAACCTTTGCAGGTGTTTTGCATTAATTAGCTGACTAGATTGGGACACAGAGAGCCTACAATGTTGAACTTTGTCATGATATTCTAATTTTGTGAAATACTGGAATTTTTTTTTTTAACAGAGGCTTGAAATATATATGTAACTTTGTGTAGTGAACTAATATAACATACAAGTTTCACTTTCTGACACAAATTATTGAAATAAATGGACTTTCCCGTGATATTCTAATAATATTCATTACCTGTAAAAGATCAGTAAAATCCTTAAACAATTAATGCATATTTTACATTGTGCAAAGCTTATTTGCTAAATCAGCACAAAGGAAACTGTTGCAGTCTGAACTGAACACATAAAATGTGAATTGTTGTCGTGTCAGATATTTACTTCCACAAAAGTAAGTCTTACCTGTCAGTGTTATGTTACGTCTCCATACTTCTTTGAACGCTCCGTTATAGGGTTTTTTCTTTTTGAGCTGTAGTTTCACCTTCATCACACCATCTGGCAACTTTATATCAAATGTTGGATAGTGATGTTTCCATTGTTTATTAAATTGTAATTTTGTGTCCTTGCAAATGAAAGAGAGGGATACGTGTGATTAAAATGCATAACTATATGTGACTACAGTACATATTAGAAAAAATGATTTGTTTTTACGAGTTTTATCATTGGGGAAATAGTAAGCCTATTAATGAAGAGTCAATAAGTGTGACTAAACATGTGACTGGTCTTTGCATTTATGTTCAAATTTTGATTTTAAAATATTTTAGTGTTTTAGTTTTGTAGTCAGATTGTATATTCCTTATTTCTCTCATTTACCCCTTGTAGCCCTTGAGTCCCACTGAAATTTGATAGGTCTTGGTTGTCATCTATGGTTTAAGTTGGTGTTCTCAGTTCAAGTTCTTGTTTATGTTTTTATTCTTTCTTGTATTTTTAGTGTCTTGTTTGTTTTAAAAACTTGATTTGTATCCAGTCCCCTTGTCTGTTAGTTAACATACATGTCACAGACATGCTTTTCAATTATTTTAAAAATCATAAATACGTGAAAAAAAGAGATTACAGAGATTTCTGTGGAGACGTTTACAATTTGTAAGTAATCATAAGCAACCAAAATGACAAGGGTAGATAAACAAAAGTGAAATCCTTTAAAAAAAATAAATAAAAACTAATCCATACTAACCGGTGGTTCTACCTCTGAAAGTAGCCTCTCTGAGCACCCATGCTGTTCAACAGAATCACAGGACATGCTGTACTGTTGTTTATTTTTGAGGTCGCATTGACAAGAGGTTTGGATTAATGTGTAATCCTCCATATCTTTTTTCACCTGGAAGAAAAAAAAAAAGGTAAGGTTGTTTATAAAGGTCAGCCAAAATATGGTGAAATTGCATAAACACAAAATTATTTAAAATTTACTTCTCTGGGGTCCACGTTGCATGCCTTAAGAAATACATGCAGCCTGTGTGTTCGCTTTATGTAGAATAGCATCACCTGGCCAGATATCTTATGCCAACGATCAGTAAACCAGTTTGCCACTTTGGAAAGACGAAACTTTGATGTTCCTGTGATGCTCACTGTCACGTGTGTGCTTGTGATATCCTGAGGTTTCAGAATATCAACAATCTGATTAGAGTAGTGTATAACTGACATGAAGTGGCAGGCATCCTCTGAGATAAAAACAAAAAAGTTTTTGCTGTATCACTTTGCGCTTTGTACTATTGACAGATAAAATTTCAGTAACGGTCATATGTTACCCTGGACCACAAAACCAGTCATAAGGTTACATTTTACAAAACTGAGATGTATAGATCATATGAAAGCTCAATAAATAAGCTTTCTATTGGTATATGGTTTGTTAGGATAGGACAATATTTGGTCGAGATACATCTATTTGAAAATCTGGAATCTGAGGGTGCAAAAAAATCAAAATACTGAGAAAATCAATTTTAAAGTTGTCCAAATTAAGTTCTTAACAATGCATATTACTAATCAAATTACATTTTGATATATTTATAGTAGGAATTTTACAAAAAATCTTCATGGAACATGCTTAATTGCTTTGCTTAATTTCCTAATGATTTTTGGCATAAAAGAAAAATAAATAATTTTGACCCATACCATGTATTTTTGGCTATTGCTACAAATATACCCCAGCGACTTAAGACTGGTTTTGTGGTCCAGGGTCACATTGTTCATAAGACTGCCAACTCACCAATGGAGGTCTCACAGTGAGGTAGTCTGAGTTGAGACAGCTCACCCCGAACACATTTAATATCATACATGGGTCCTGCTTGGTAATGGTTGGCAGGGACTGGACAGTCGCTGTCCTGGAGATCAGTTCTGTACACCACCTCTCCTTCCCCCTCCATGTTAAAACCAATCTGTGTAAACTCGCAATGGTACCAGCCTGCATGACTGCACTGTAACCTGTTTGATTTCAAAGAGATGTCAAATAAGAATGCAAACTAATACAGTCAATGATCTTTCTTCACCTGTTTGTTGACACAATACCTGTATTTACTTTGCCCTTCTTGAATGATGACCTCAGGAGTGAACAAATAATCTTTCAGATCTAGCTTCTGTGAAACATACAAAGAATTTAAGTGAATTGAAATTGTATTGTCAAACTACACATTTATATTTTTAAAGAGATCATCGTAAAATGAATCAGTGACTTACTCGTAAAATGTCTGAAGGGGATTGAGAATCTCCGTCTAAAATGTCTGGTAATACCAGATGCATTGAATTATTTCTCCTGATCATCCTCTGTATCCTCTCTGAAAGCTCTCTCCTTTCTGTAATTTCTGGTGCTGAGCCACAGATGTATGATTTGTGTCCACATTTTTTAAGAAGCCAGTCCATTACGCTTCTCTGAGCTCCAGTATACTTACTTATACCACAGTCTCCCTCTATAAATACTATAGTGACATGATTCCAGAATTTCTCTCCAAGAAACTCTAAATTTTCAAGAATCTCTTTGGTCTGGTTTGTGAAACTGTCATCATGTAGAGTAAATGCAAGCAGAATGGCATGAGGCCCAAGAATAGGTTTTTCCCATCTTAGAATTTTCTTGGCATTGCAAATATCAATATCAGCCAAGTGCACAGTCTTCTTGTTCATTGTGCCTTTGTAAGTCTTAATCCTACCACTGTCAACTTCATCATAATGTCCTCCATCAAAAACCAGGTTTAAAACACATTTTTCTGTTTCCCTGAAACTCATGAGCCAAATTCTCATCTCTGTAAGAAGAGGGCTTTCACCTATTTTGAGAAAAAAAAGCAGTATAAAGCTGATGTTACTGAGTTTAACCTGATTGTTTTTTATAGCCAAGTTAAATATCTCTCTACACATTGGAGATATCTTGGATATATGATAATTGCATACAAATAAAAACATGACAATGTTAATGTAAATGTCTAAATTGTTTACTTTGCCTACACTGATGCATGCTTTTTTGCATGCAATTTTTTATTAAATTTCATTTTTTGCACAAATAACTGTATCATTAATAAAGAAGGTCAGCCTTAATAAACAATATATTTTACAGTGGAATGATATTCTAATAACAATATTGAAAAAATTATTATGCAATGGATTTAGCAATCATAAATACTGAACAAAAGGGTTTAGGACAATTGACTTTATAAACAAGGGTCAGTTGTTTGGGTTTGACCTGGACAATATTTAATAGAGGAAATAGTTGAACTATTATGTAAATCAACGCAGTGTTTTATCTGAATAAACCACTGCATGCTAACAAGTAAACCTATTTATTTATTATTATTATTATTATTTTTTTATTTTTTTGAGGAACCAATGAATTACACATTGTACATTTTTACAGAGAGGGTATAGTCTGTCCCAATAAAACTGTTATTCAACATTTCTATGGTTAAAAATGTATATATAGCAGAAGAGTCTTTATATTTTGGAATTACTAGGTGAAAGTCCTGACATAAATACTGAAAGGGTGGATTTCCAATCTTCGCCGTGTACAATGAATACACAATCACAAGTTCTCTCGAAATAAATGTACCTGTTTTGGTATTAATGTTAAAAGCAAGGTCTGTCTTTGGTATCAGAGAGGTGACTGTGAGTGTAACCCATGTCAGGAATGCAGTAACAGTGTTAGTCATTTAGTCCCACTTCCAGCAATTAAATATGTATTTGTTGTATAATAATTCATTTGAATCAAATATTACGTTTTCCAGAAAGAGAGTTATCAGTTTGAGTTATTGTACTATATTGTACTTACATCCTGTAAGTTTCAAAACTCAAAACTTTCTTGTTAGTCACAAAAAACAGCTTATATTGAAGCCAATCTGCCAAAACGACGGCTGAGGAATGTGCCACTCTATGACCAAATCCGCAGAAGAAAATCAACGCCTGCTTCTACATCACTGCCTGTTTAGCCCCGCCCACACCTAATCAGGATTAGAATGCAGGATTACTGTGGACAGCTGACTCCTAAAGTTTTCGATATTCTTCCTATTTAGTGTGGTCAGTTCACAGCAGTAACAGAAATGAATATTTTCCAACAAGTTTAAATGATTTTTATGGTTTATGGGCATTTTTTTTTTTTTAACCTTTATAAATCCATTCTTTTTTCTACAAGTGTGTATTATCTTTTGCGTCAAATTCTTATATTGAATCAATAGTCAATTAGAATAAGACATTTTAGGCTGTTTCCAAAGTGATAAAGTTGTTATCAACAAGTAGTTGTCATAATTTGGTGACCAGTGTATTTCAAGTAATCCAACATATCAAATATTAATTTATATCCAATGGAAAAAAAAATAATTAAGAGAATTTAAAAAGTATGCATTTACCGAAATCCAATCCATTTTTTAGGGCTTTCTCATAAAACTCTTCAGCCTTGAGTTTTTCACCTTTCACTTCATGAATGAATCCCTTTATGCCACACACCATCCTGTCTTCCGGGTTTTTCAGCCTAGTAATACGACGATCAATCACTTTTTCCAGTTTCTTCTCACACATCTTACCTGGGTCTGATTTCGGCTGCAGCCTCAGACCTTGCATAAAATGATAGATGGCCAGTTCTTCAGATTTTCGGGTATAGAGCTGATAATTGCCATATGAGCAATGAACTGTCGGCAGGTGCTGCTTGTCATTATTCGCCATTTCAAACGCTTGATCAAAAAACGTCTTCGCGTCTTCCTCATTAAAATTATGACGTTGTCCGTAGTGCAGCGCTAAATCTGCCATGGCTATAACGAAAGAAGGCTTTAGGCGGACTGCATCTTCCAGATGCTTGATACAGTGATTCTGATATTGCTGTATTTCATAAGACTCATGTTTCCAATGTTTCTTTTCCTGGTATATTTTATTTCTGTAACACAGAGCCAGCTGATGGTGTATAAAGGCAGAGTTTGGTGTAGCCTGCAGGGCTTCTTCCAGTAGTGTAATTGCAGCGTCTGTGTTTCCTAATTGGCGGCAAAATTGTGCTGCATATCTTATGACGTGTGGGTTTTCAGGGGACATCTTCAGTGCCATAGTCACCTTCTTCTGTGCAGTTTCAGAAATTGTCCTGTCATCTTTATGCTGTGTTCTTAAGGCTAGCAGTAGTAGTAGAACAGCATCTTCTGGATTAAGCTGTACAGCTCGTTCAAGTTGTTTTATTGTTGGTGATTCTGAAGTGTCAGGGATGTTTTTCGTTGTTCGGTACAGTACAATAGCATAGCCTGCATTTAAATCACTGTCATCCGGGTTCATTTCAAGGGCCCGTCTAAAGCATTCCTTTGCAGCATTTGAGTATTTGTTAGAGAATTTTAAAAAAGCCCAACCCTTTTCTCTGAGCACCTCCACAGTACAAGTGCATCCTTTCAAATACTTTCTATTTATCCACTCTAATTTTCTCAAGTAGTCTTCACATTTAGAAAACTCATTCATATGAAAGTGCAACCAGGCAAGGTCTCCATAGGTAACAATAAGAACTTCATCACTGTCTTTGTAGCGTTCTTTTGCAATCTCCACTGATTTCTGCAGGTTTGCGAGTGCTTCTTGCTTGTTCCCATATAGATACTGAATGTATCCAAGGCTGCTGTAAGCTCGTGTTACTCTCGCCTCTTTACACTCCAGCTGAATCTGTTCCTCCAAACGATTCAGTAAATCACAGAGAACAAAGTCTTCTTCGCTTAAAGACCAAGTAAAATGGCACTCCTGCAGAAGCAGTTTGGTTTTTAAGGGACCTTTAAGACTGCAAGAGAAGGAAAAGCTCAGATGATTTGACTAAAAATGATTTAAACACATACTATTTATATGAGTCATGTACTGTTGCATTATGTGCTGTGAACCATATACTAAAAGCACAAAAGAATTTCCAGTGCTGTAAACTTTGAGCAGTTTGTCCAGTTTTTCATTTCTGGTAAACTTGTGTGCAAACAGATAAAGGCATTTAAAATCTCTCTCTCTCTCACACACACACACACACACACACACACACACACACACACACACACACACACACACACACACACTCACTCACTCACTCACTCACTCACTCACTCTCACACACACACACACACACACACACACACACACACACACACACACACACACACACACACACACTCACTCTCTCTCACACACACACACACACACACACACACACACACACACACACACACACACACTCACTCACTCACTCACTCACTCTCACACACACACACACACACACACACACACACACACACACACACACACACACACACACACACTCACTCACTCACTCACTCACTCACTCACTCACTCACTCACTCACTCACTCACTCACTCACTCACTCTCTCTCACACACACACACACACACACACACACACACACACACACACATACACACACACTCACTCTCTCTCACACACACACACACACACACACACACACACACACACACATACACACACACTCACTCTCTCACACACACACACACACACACACACACACACACACACACACACACACACACACACACACACACACACACACACACACTCACTCACTCACTCACTCTCTCACACACACACACACACACACACACACACACACACACACACACACTCACACACTCACACTCACACACTCACACACACTCACACACACACACACACACACACACACACACACACACACACACACACACACACACACACTCACACACACACACACACACACACACACACACACACACACACACACACACACACACACACATGTTGGGTTTACATGTTTTATGGGGACATTCCATAGGCGTAATGGTTTTTATACTGTACAAACCGTACTTTCTATGGCCCTACACCTACCCTACACCTAAACCTAGCCCTCACAGGAGATTGTGCACACTTTTACTTCCTCAAAAAAACTCATTGTGCATGATTTATAAGCCTGTTTCCTCATGGGGACCTAAGAAATGTCCCCACAAGGTGAAAATCTACTGGTATTCCTATCCTTGTGGGGACATTTGGTCCCCACAACGTGATGAATACCAGGTACACACACACACACACACACACACACACACACACACACACACACACACACACACACACACACTCTCTTTTAACTGAGTTAATATTTTCTAGCATCCTAAACCTACACACAGGTCAATTTGAAATGAATCCACATTCAGATTTAAATTACAAAGTAAAAAACAGAAGACACAGCTTGTTACTTAAAAGGTTTAAATTTTTTTTAAAACACATTCATAGGCAGTCACTAAATGTCAAAGAGGTCTGAAAAACAGGTTTAACAGTTTTCACAGGTGCTTTGTGTCCGGGTTTGTTTCCATGGTGCATGTCATTTCTAAAACATTTTAATTCAACATTAACAACAAACAAACCCACCTCATTTTGTGTCTGTCTTCAGTAAGCACCAAATCATGAAAATACCAACCGAGGAACCGAATTCACGAAAATCATCTTAAGAAATAAGACATTTCTTATGATTAAATCCAAGAAGTTGGTATAAAATGTTCCTAAGTGCAATCCATTTAAATTTAAGAAGTTTCCAAATATGTTCTTAAGAACATCTAAATGTTTTCCTTAAGAAAATCACAGGCTTTATCTGGCTGAAGATGCACGGACAAACTCACACTTCAAGTATCGTTTTGCACTTCCTGCAGATTACCATAATAATCTTAAGTGCGCACACTATTTCAGTTGAGACCAGTTTGACTGGTTTGGCGCTCAGTTTATTTTAAGAATCTTAAGAAATTAGATATTTTTTGGAAGAATTTCTGGTGACCCAGGGACCGGATTCATAAAACATTTGTAAAGAAATTATTCCATCTTATTTTCTAACTTAAGAAAAAAGTTAACAATATTTTGTAGGCTACTCATGTGGTTCAAGACAAAACATAAGAATAATTCAAATTCTTAGAAATTATCGTTAATAACTTAGAACTTTGAATAACCTCAGACTTGTCTTAAATAGCAAATGGTAAGACTGATTTAAAGAATGTATTGCTATAACCTTTATGAACCTACATAAAATATGAGGTTGGATTTGGATACTGGAAGATGAGTAAAGTATTATAGAAAGCCTTGTTTACATAATAAATAGACATAGTTTAACCACCAAATGTTACATTGCTCATACATACATACAGGTGCTGGTCATATAATTAGACTAACTTCACAAATTTATTTCACTAATTCCATTCAAGAAGTGAAACAGACTGATATATTTCAAATGTTTATTTCTTTTAATTTTGATGATTATAACTGACAACTAATGAAAATCCCAATTTAGTATCTCGGAAAATTAGAACATTGTGAAAAGGTTCAGTATTGAAGACACCTGGTGCCACACTCTAATCAGCTAATTAACTCAAAACACCTGCAAAGGCCTTTAAATGGTCTCTGAGTCTAGTTCTGTAGGCTACACAATCATGGGGAAGACTGCTGATTTCACAGTTGTCCAAAAGACGACCATTGACACCTTGCACAAGGAGGGAAAGACACAAAAGGTAATTGCAAAAGAGGCTGGCTGTTCACAGAGCTCTGTCCAAGCTCATTAGAGGCAATGAGAAGGAAAAGATGTGGTAGAGAAAAAAAAAAATGTAAAAGCAATAGGGATAACCGCACCCTGGAGAGAATTGTGGAACAAAACCCATTCAAAAATGTGGGGGAGATTTACAAAGAGTCGACTGCAGCTGGAGTCAGTGCTTCAAAAACCGCTACGCACAGACATATGCAAGACATGGGTTTCAGCTGTCGCATTCCTTGTGTCAAGCCACTCTTGAACAACAGACAGCGTCAGAAACGTCTCAAGACAAAAAGGACTGGACTGCTGCTGAGTGGTCCAAAGTTATGTTCTCTGATGAAAGTAAATTTTGTATTTCCTTTGGAAATCAGAGCCCCAGAGTCTGGAGGAAGAGAGGAGAGGCACAGAATCCACGTTGCTTGAGATCCAGTGTAAAGATACCACAGTCAGTGATGGTTTGGGGTGCCATATCATCTGCTGGTGTTGGTCCACTGTGTTTTCTGAGGTCCTGAGCAGCATTAACAGGGCCAACAAGGCAATCAGGGCTAATGAATTGTAATGATGTTTGATTAAACAAGGTTCAGGAGGAGCACGATCAGATAATCAACCCATTCGGCACAGGTGCAACCTGTTTAACCAATCATTCAATCAGCGCATCCTCTATATATTACCAGCCGTCTTACCTCCATCCAGCGACAGTTTCTTAGCATCCCTCCTCCACCCCTACTCCCCACTTCTAATCTGTTTCGATCCTACACTAGCAGGGGGAGTTCTCTGGTTCCGGCCTGTATTCCGGCCCGGAACCCTTCCCCCGGACAGCACGCCAAAATATGCTTAATGCGCGCTCAAGCAGATTAGATGTAAGGGCGAACTCGTGAAACATTTTAAGACTAACAACAGTGTTGCGTGTTCTGGTTTTTAACCTGTTGCAGTTTACATATATGCTGTCACGGTTCATGTATCCGCTGTCTTCTCAGGTCTTGTGATTTGTTCGTTTGTCATGTGATTGTCACGCTCGCTCAGCTGAGCTGCCAATCAGTCCGCCACAGGTGTCTCTCATCACCACTGCCTATTTATACTCACAGCATTCTCTCTCCCTCGTCTGATAGTTTTCCCGGATCCCTCGTTGTGTTGGTTCGTCTTGCTCTGTCTGGTTCGAGTGTTTGGATTGTACCGTCGTGGATGTTGTCGCTGTCTTCGTGTTTGCACTGGATTCACCACAGCACCAACGGACTCTCTCACCACCATCACCAGCCATCTAACCCCTGTGTCACCCAGCTGAGAGATCGCACCATCATCACTCTGTTTGTACTTCTTATCAATAAACTGTTATTCACTTCATCCTGCATTTGCTTCCTCATCTTTATCCGCACGTCACATATGCATGCATGCATATATATATATTTAATATGTATGTGTATATATAGTAGAAACTCCTGACCATCAGTTCTGTCTTGGTTAATAATTAACCTTTGTGCATTACTGTAAAGTGAATATATATTGCAATTATAAAAATATAAAAATATTGCAATTTATTTTGCAAAAATGTGCATTAAGAAAGTTAAATGCCATGCATTTTTGAAACATTTTGGTCTTATGCAGCAATATTATGTATTTTAAGATCAGGATTCAGTGGTCCAAATTTGTTTAATTCGATACAGCTCGTTCATAGTGGTGAACATCTAATGCTTTAAAACTAGTACAGACAATACAATTATAAATGGTGTAAACTGATGACATTGTGTTGATGAAGCAGAATAAAAAGCATTAAGTACTGTAGAAACTGCAAACAGCAGCAGCAGGCTTGAGTTACTCAATGTCTGAAATGTACTGTCATTAAATACATGTATCAACAACTTTTGTGCAAACAAACGGTTGTGCCATTTTATTGTAATTTCTCCCACAATAACGAAGGCTTGATTTTATCCCAAAACTGCAGGACGTGATGGAACGCCTCCCTTAAATACTCTGTTCCAGCCTTTAAAAAGACAATTAAAATGGTAAATATGCAAACATACATTAAATAATGGCCAAAAATGTATTGTCATGCTTATTACACATACCCACTTTGTATAGTAAGGAAGGAGGGTATCTTGCCGGGATTTAATGCAACATCTCCAAAATCATGCAGTGCATGAATGCATTTACAGAGCATTTACAAATGCAACACAGATTTCTGAGAAAATTTAATTTAGTCTGCTGTTTATACTGCATTATATTTTGACAGAAGTTTGAGGAGCCACAAAGCAGCCTTAAACCAAGGTATCCTTTGACTTCATATGTGTATATATATATATATATATATTGTGACGGGCGTCCCGAGGATCTATCAGCGTCGCCCTGGCAACACACGAGCACCAGCTGGAGCCACTCACCGCGAGCCAATCGGTCACGGCCCCACCGGCTTTATAAGCAGACTCACAGAACAAGAGGATTGAGAATCATCTCCGATGCAGCGTGAGACTTACCTGATCTTGTGTCATTCTTCCCGCAGACTCGCCGTGACCGCTTGGCTCCCCACTTCCGGGTTGCACGCACCGGGGTTATAGCATGCTCCTGCACAAACCCCTTCACCGGCCACCGTCACTGGAAAACACACCTACCAGGAAGAACTCACCGCACTGCCACGAAGACGACGACATCACCTCACCATTCACCCGTATTATTCATTTTTGCTGCGCCGATCTAATAAATCCACCCTCCGGGGCTCACCAACCTCTTGTCTCATTGTTGTTGTTCTCCGCCCGGCCACAAGGTGGTGGAGAATGCGGGCATGAGCCGGGCCTGAGAGCACCAACGAGCAAGAGTTTGTTTACACCGCCATCTTTGCCCTGCCACTCCGGTTTGTATTTTCTGCTTTCTTTTAGGTGCGCTCCTCCCCGAGAGACATGGAGGATCTTGTGAAACAGCTCGCTGAGGTTAGCGTCCGCCAGCAGCAATGTTTTGAACTGCTGACTGAACAACATAGCCACATTCAAGGATATCTGGCCGAACTACGCTTGCCAGCCGCTCAGAACGTCCCTCTCCCGGACCCACGGGCCACCGCTGCCCGGCTACTACCCAAGCTGACCGCACATGATGACATTGAGGCCTACCTTAAGATGTTTGAATCACTCGCTCGCACCGAGGGGTGGGCGAGAGGTACTTGGGCTGCAGTACTGGCACCGTTACTCTCTGGAGAGGCACAACGGGCGTATTTTTCCTTACCAGCATCATCCCAAAACAATTATAACGAGTTAAAAAAAGAGATATTGGGCCGGCTCGGGCTCTCCGCGACCGCAGCCGCCCAACGCTTCCATGAATGGGTGTTTAAAACACGGTTGCCAGTCCGCACCCAGGCCGCTGATCTGATGCGGTTGGCCGAACACTGGCTGTTAGAAGACTCACCCTCCCCAGTCCAAGTCGCGGAACGGGTAGTAGTCGACCGGCTGCTGAGGGCCCTGCCCCGCTCGATGAGGCAGGCCGCTGGCATGCGGGGGCCCAAAACCATCGCAGAGGTGATCGAGGCCGTAGAGCTGGCGGACGCTGCCTTCCATCGGGAGGCCGGGGAGCGAGCGCAGCCTTTTCCCCGGAGGGTGGTCCAGGAGCGACGGCCGCCGGAGGGCACCCCACGACCAGTACACAGGCCAACCAGCCCCCGTGACGAGCCCATGCCCACGGACCCACCATCACCCACCGCCAAGGCTTGGATGGCAGGCTGTGTGATCCACCAAAAACCTTCCCCAGGAACACCGACGGCCACCGTGAGGGTCCGCGGACGCCATTTCCGGGCTATGCTGGACTCAGGAAGTGCAGTTTCCCTCGTGCGGCCCGACACCCTCGGGCCCCGACCGGTCTCCAAAGCCGTGATGCCAATCACCTGCGTCCACGGAGATACACGTGAGGTACCGACCAACTTTCTTACCTTTCACAAAGGTGGACAGACGTGGACCCTGGAGGTCGGTGTTCTAAAGGACCTGCCGGTCCCCCTGTTGCTGGGCCAAGACTGGCCGGGGCTAGACGCCGCCTTGGCCGCGACCGCACAGCCTGCCCAACCCCGCCGCAAGCCGCGGCCTCAGCTGTCGCGGGGGTCCGGATATCGCTCCTGCCTGATGACATCCGACAGTGGAAGAGAGGGTGAGTCTGCTGCCCAACGCACTAACCTCTACCATGATGTGTTCCAACAGGTCACCGGGGGAGGCGATTTTGGAAGGGCCCAGAAGGAGGACGATCGCCTTAAACACTGCTGGCGCCAGGTCCGCCTCCTGGAAGGCCAGGAGGTTCTGCCGGCCCCTCACCCTCTCCCACACTTCGTCGTGCAAAACGGCCTGTTGTACTGCGTCGCGGAGCGACGGGGGGAGGTTAAACGCCTGCTCGTGGTGCCGAAGGGGAAAACAGAAATGGTCCTGGAGCTCGCTCACCCCATGGCCGGTCACCTGGGCGCCCAAAACACCATCCAACGGATTCGCGACAGGTTCCACTGGCCTGGGCTGGAGGCCCAGGTGAAGAGCTTCTGCCAGGCCTGCCCCGAGTGTCAACGTACGTTGCCTCGAAAGCCTCCCCCCAGCCCGCTGATTCCCCTACCTATCATCGGGGTGCCTTTCGTGCGGATCGGGATGGACATCGTGGGGCCGTTGACGAGGTCTGGTCGGGGACACGAACATATCCTCGTCATCGTCGACTATGCCACCCGGTACCCCGAAGCAGTCCCCCTTCGCCAAGGCACAGCCAAAGCCATCGCCCGTGAGCTGTTCCTGCTCTCCAGCCGGGTGGGCATTCCGTCGGAGATTCTGACCGACCAGGGAACCCCCTTCATGTCCCGGCTAATGGCTGACCTGTGCCGGCTGCTGAAGGTAAAACAAATCAAAACATCAGTCTACCATCCTCAGACCGACGGGCTCGTCGAGAGGTTCAACCAAACCCTGAAGCAGATGCTACGGAGGGTGGCGGCTGAAGATAAAAAGGATTGGGACCTGCTCCTACCCTACGTTCTGTTTGGCATCCGCGAGGTTCCCCAAGCCTCCACCGGGTTCACCCCGTTTGAGCTCCTGTTTGGCCGCCAAACCCGGGGACTTCTCGACGTAGCCCGAGAGGCCTGGGAGCAGCAGCCGGCCGTCTACCGCACCGTGGTCGAACACGTGCAAGACATGAGGAACAAGATCGACAGAGTCATGCCACTAGTCCGGGAACACCTGGTGAGATCCCAACAGGCCCAGCAACGCCACTATAACCGGAAGGCCCAGCCGCGGGAATTCCAGCCTGGAGACAGGGTGATGGTCTTGGTCCCAAATGCAGCGTGCAAGTTCCTCGCCCAGTGGCAAGGGCCATACACCGTAGAAGAAAGGGTAGGCCCCGTAAACTACCGTGTCCGACAACCGGGGCGAAGACAGCCTCTACAGCTATATCACATCAACCTGTTGAAAAAGTGGATTGGGGACCGGGACCAGGCCGTCGCCCTGGCCGTCACAGAACCCGTGGCTGTCGACATCAACACCAGCCTGTCCGCCGCCCAGAAGGCCGAGCTGCGGCACCTGGTCGGTCAGTTCCTGGACGTCTTCTCCGACACCCCCGGCCAGACTAATATCCTGTCCCATGAGATCCGCACTCCTCCCGGCGTCAGCGTCCGGCAACGGCCCTACCGAGTCCCCGAGGCCCGCCGGCAAGCTATAGAGGAGGAAATCCAGAAGATGCTCAAGCTGGGGGTAATTGAGCCATCCCGGAGCCCTTGGTCCAGCCCGATAGTCCTGGTCCCAAAGCCGGATGGCACCCTTAGATTCTGCAACGACTACCGGCGCCTGAACGAAGTTTCCGACTTCGATAGCTACCCCATGCCCCGGGTGGATGAGCTCCTGGAGCGCCTGGGAAGGGCCCGGTACATCACGACCCTCGACCTCACAAAAGGGTATTGGCAAGTTCCACTCTCCACCGATGCCAAGCCAAAGACCGCCTTCTCCACTCCGTCGGGCCACTGGCAGTACCGGACCCTTCCCTTCGGCCTGCATGGCGCTCCAGCAACATTCCAACGTCTAATGGATGTAATACCCCGGCCCCACCAAGCCTACGCGGCTGCGTATCTGGATGACGTGGTGATCCACTCGGAGGCATGGGAGGACCACCTCGAACGGCTAAAGAGGGTGCTATCCGAGCTTCGTCAGGCTGGACTGACAGCCAACCCCCGCAAATGCCACCTTGCCCTAAATGAAGCGCAGTACCTGGGTTTTACCATAGGAAGAGGTCTCGTCAAGCCCCAAGAAAGGAAGGTGAGGGCCATCTTGGATGCCCCGAAGCCACAGAACAAAACCCAGGTACGTGCCTTCTTGGGGTTGGCTGGTTATTACCGTTGTTTTATCCCCAGCTTCTCCTCTATAGCAGCCCCCCTGACAGACCTGACCAGGAAGGGGCAGCCCGAGCGAGTACGCTGGACCCCGGAAGCGGAGCAGGCCTTCCAGAGGATCAAGCTGGCCCTGACGACTGAACCCGTCCTGCGGGCCCCAGACTTCAGCTGCCCCTTCCTGCTCCAAACGGATGCTTCAAACACGGGATTGGGGGCCGTGCTCTCCCAAGTCCAGGAGGGAGAGGAGCATCCGATTGTCTACATCAGCCGCAAGCTGACCCGGGCCGAGAGGAACTATGCTGCCGTGGAAAAGGAAGCACTCGCCATCAAGTGGGCAGTCCTGGAGCTAAGGTATTACCTCTTAGGCCGTAAATTCACTCTCTTCACAGACCATGCGCCCTTACAGTGGATGGCCCGGGCCAAGGACACAAACGCCCGGGTCACGAGATGGTTCCTGTCGCTCCAGGACTTCCACTTCGATGTGCGCCACCGGGCCGGTTCCAACAACAACAACGCCGACGGTCTCTCTCGGTCCTGGGCAGCTTATTCAGGTCTGTCGGGGGTCACTCCCCACCCACCCCCTGTCTCCCCTTTCTGTTTTCACCTCCAGGACCAGGACGTCGCTTGGGGGGGGGGGGGGGGTGACGGGTGTCCCGAGGATCTATCAGCGTCGCCCTGGCAACACACGAGCACCAGCTGGAGCCACTCACCGCGAGCCAATCGGTCACGGCCCCACCGGCTTTATAAGCAGACTCACAGAACAAGAGGATTGAGAATCATCTCCGATGCAGCGTGAGACTTACCTGATCTTGTGTCATTCTTCCCGCAGACTCGCCGTGACCGCTTGGCTCCCCACTTCCGGGTTGCACGCACCGGGGTTATAGCACGCTCCTGCACAAACCCCTTCACCGGCCACCGTCACTGGGAAACACACCTACCAGGAAGAACTCACCGCACTGCCACGAAGACGACGACATCACCTCACCATTCACCCGTATTATTCATTTTTGCTGCGCCGATCTAATAAATCCACCCTCTGGGGCTCACCAACCTCTTGTCTCGTTGTTGTTGTTCTCCGCCCGGCCACAATATATATATATATATATATATATATATATATATGTATGTATGTGCATTCTTAGAATGTATCAACTTACAATGTATTATACACATTTTTGTCAGTTATGATTAAGCATTGTAATAAGCATATATACATAAAGTTAATATGTTGTTCAGTTTTACTTGTTTGTACTTGTAAACGAATATGATACTTAAAAGGGCTGTCCATGATTTGCTAATTGTAATAGGCTACTGTTACAATATTTTAACATCATATTGTTTAAAGTGCATAATTATTATTATTTTTTTTTTTCAAAATGTACTTACCATCCCTATATACTTTGTTGTTTACATACAAACAACACACGTAACACAAATGACTAAACCTGCTTGGTTCACAGAGCTGTTGAATGGCTCTGATTGGTTCCCTAGCTGTGCACGTGAGCTTCTGTTTTCCAGTTCTGTTGTTCATGCTTCTGTGTCTTGATGAATGTGAATAGAAGTCTAAATTTAAACTCTTAAATTATTGAGCGATCTCTTCTGAGGACTTGGAAAGAACAACTCGATTTATATGGATTAATTATTTTTGTTGTTGTTGCTGAACTATTAAATTTCGTAGACAGATCATATCTTTATTTTAAAATGGTTAAATCACATAGACCGATCGTGTCACTTCAGGAAACTTGGATGAAACAGCTGGATTCATATGGATTACCATGTTTCTATGAATTTATGAAACGTGAACCTGTTCGGATGGACACAAATCTCTCAGGTTTCATAAAAATGCATCAGGGTTTGTTTCGAAGATGAACTCTAGTCTTAAAGAGTTAATTTGGAACAACGTGAGCATACATAATTGTTGTCAGAGTTTAGAAATGTAATTTTGTACAAAGTAATAAATTAAATAGAAAATTAATGTTACATTATTATTTTACCCAGGTTCTTCAAGCCTCAAGTTCAAGTCATTAATTCTCACGTGTAGCCTACAAGTATAATGTACAAAATACAATGAAAAACTGAATGCTTTTCCACAGAGTTTAAAGACAGAATATAATAATACCATTTTTTGCCTGTATACTTAGATCCTATTAATCAACATTAGAGCGCCACCCTCTGGCTGAATTACGCAAAGACACAAAACATCCTCCAAAGTGCGTCTTCAGGTACGAACCAGAATTGCCTCTTTGTCCAGTCTCTTTATGAGGGGCGAAGGTCAGCTCTTATCTTTCAGTGCTATTCTTTCGATTTCAAAGTTTGTTTAGGTGCTCAAATGGCGTCAGGTAAGAATCAAATTGGATAAAAATATATGCAGCCACATTTCCTCCATGATTTATTAAGTATTTATGGAATATTGTCTAAGAAGACTTGTTTACTTCGTTTAGTTTATTAAATTATATTTGACTGCGCTTTTTCATTTATGTTTAATCGTGTCATTGAACACCAGAAAGAATCTTCTGAGCGAGGTCTCTCTTTTTTGTTAGTCTGCGATTCTTTACACTTCTCTTTGTTGATATGTGGCAATAGCCTATTTATTTATTATTTTAGTTTTTTATCAAGCCTATAGATCATTGGAGTAAATATGAGTTAAAGGGTAATTTTCACACCGTAGATAAGAACCAATTAAATTAATGTTGATTTGTGTTAGTAATTGCAAACATTGTGAAATCACAGCTTTTCAGTACACACATGCTTTTGTAAATATTTTATAATGTCTAGAACATCTGTTGTCTTTCTCTGTATGTGTGTGTTTTTCCTTCTCTAGCAGCAGGCAGACATAGTCCAAATCTTGTTCGTCCTAACAGTAAGTAAATTAAATCACTGGCAGTAAGAAGTGTCAAACATGTATGTGTTGTAATATTGTGTTGTTGTAATAGTTAAGTATAGTTCACCCCAAAATTAAAATGATGTCCCAGTATGTTGAGATTTGATTTGAATTTATAAAGTTAAAAAATTGTGAATGTGAATTACTTGCATATAGGCGGCTTTCCCAAAACTGTTTTATTTAAGTCTTTTAGGTCTTTTTTGTTGATAAAGCTAGTTTTAAAATGTCTCGTTGTGTGTGGAGAGATGATGACAAAAACCCTCCAATAAAATTATACGCTTACAGGAGAAATAATTAGCTTCTATTGTCTCTGTAAAGCCAAAGGTCGGTTCGCTGATCAGTTCACTTTATTTTATTGTGGCCACAACATATTAACTTGTAGGAACGTGATATGTCGTTGCAATGAGATAAAAGTGACTTAGAAACGCCTGATAATTATGCCAATAAAGTTCTGACTTTATGGTTGTATTTATGCCGTGTGTGAAGATAAAATATTTACAAATGAAACTACCCTGAATGATTCCAGTCATAGCATAATGAAAGCTTTAGTGGCATGTCGAGCATTTACAGTAGGCTACACATACAGAACGTTAAGTAGGGGAGAGTGGGGACTGTTGCAACAAGGGGCAGTTGCAACATTGCTTATTTCTTCAAGCAGGAATAAGATACAGTGATAATATTCATACTGCACACACTTTATTGGCCCCTCATACTTCCTGGAAGAAATCAGCCACATGTTATCATTCCTTCTATCCAAAATCCAATGCCAATGATATGTTGTCAAGCTAATATATCAATTTTTATCATGGCTATCACTGTAGGGACACACTGTTGCAACCGTCCCAACATGCTGTATATATTGATTTAAAAGCTTGCCATAACATTACATAGGCCTAATTGTAATTTTATAATGATAATCCTAATGAAACCCTTTAATAGTTATCTCTCCTTTTTTTAACTGAATAGGTAAAAAACCTAATTGCTACTTAATGTTTTTCATTTACTATTCTTATCAGCCAATTTACCTTATTAAAGACTGTGACTGTGCACAAATAAAATAAAGAAATTGCAAAATTATATTTAATTATTTAGTTACATTTTATTGAATGTTGCAACTGTTCCCTATTGTGGGGACAGTTGCAACATTTCACTTTGTCTATTTAAGAGCAAAGTGTACGTGTGTTATAATATGTACACATGTTGCAGCAATATGGGTGAGTAGCTGACAGATGGGGCTTTATTGTATAAAAATTTCGGCTTTCTAATACAAACAGTCTCTGAGAAACTAAAAGAAATGCAAAAAGTGTTGCAATCATCCCCACTCTCCCCTAAAGAGATCGAAATGAAGGGAAAAATGAACATAAAGGAATATAAAAATAATAGGCTAATATAAATAATAGGTAATATGTAAAAAGAAGATCAGTTAATGGACTTAAAAGACTGTCGGATATATAAAAATATTTCTTGTAGGCCTATTTTATTTGATGTACTTTATGTAATATTTATTCATGATACACTTCTTTTGAATGCTGTCTACATCGCGTGTAGACAGCATCGCTTGTTCATATATTAATTTAATGTTGTATTAATTTCTATAATTAATATGATCATTTCTTAATTCAAAATAAAATATTAATGAATCTATCTCTGATCCCGGGTTACTATGGTCACACAGGTTTGTTTATGCATTAAACTCATTGCCATGACATAATATATGACGTTCCCACGAGTTAATATGACGTTCCCACAAATTAATATCTCGTGGCCACCACAAAATTAAGTGAACCGACCATGGCTGGACCCTGGTGGTCACCGTATAAGAGCACTTTTGCAGTGCAGCTGTTTCTTTAGTTGAGATGCTGTGGTTGCTTTCATATGGAGTATCCGTCAAAGTAATAGTCAAGTCACCTTTATTTATATAGCGCTTTATACAATACTGATTGTGTCAAAGCATCTTTACAATGCCAAATAGGAAACTAGTTTGTCAATAATGCAAGAGGACAATAAAAATGTACAGCCTAAAAGAACAATAAAACTTGTCCATACTGATCTTGGCCTGAATTTCAAGTCTTCTGAACCCCTACAGTAACTTTGTCTGAGGAACAGATTGGCACAAGTTGTCATTCATTAAAAAATATTCCAGTCCATCATAGCTGAGATCTCATTTGGGGCGCATTCATACGTCACATTAGTGACGCCAGACAGTACAGTACTCTTGATACAGTAGCTAAGAGCATGAAGAAAACATTTCTCTGCATAAAACTTTTTAGTATTAAACAAATGTCTTTTTTATTTTATTTTATAGATGTTCCTAAAGTTTCTGACAGGTGTTACTTGATGCTTTAACATTACTTGTATGGAATCTGGTAATTCTGTGGGATTTTTAATCTGAGATTCTTCAGTGATGATTCTGCAGTGCTTTTTTATTGCATTGTGTGTGTGTTTGTGTTTCAGTGAGTGATCTGAGGATTGTGCTGATAGGAAAGAATGGATCAGAAAACAGACGAGTGGCAAACACTATTCTTGGTACAACAGTGTATGGCAGAGAAACTTCATCTTATTCACAGCAGCACAGTATGAGAATCAGGGGAGAGGTGGAGGGGAGACACATCACAGTCATCCTCACTCACCTGCTCCAGCCAGATCTCTCACATCATCAGATCACACAAGGAGTGAGAGAGTGTGTGCATCTGTCTGCTCCAGGACCTCATGTGTTTGTACTCGTACTGCAGTATAAGGACTTCAGAGAGGACAACAGATACAGAGTGAAATATGTGCTGAACCTCTTCAGTTACCAGGCCATGAAACACACTATAGTGCTGACTACTGATGAAGAGCCACGCAGATTCATGTGGTATTCCTGGAATAATGCTATTTATGATTTAATAAAAGAGTGTGGAGGAGGACATCTTCGGTTTGATACAATAAACCCAGGATGGCGATCTGAGTTGATCAGAAGGACAGAGGAGATGTTTCTAACCTGTAACGTGTTTGAGTTTGAAGGTGGATCATCATTGGATGGAGAACTGAGCAGATCTGGAGCTTCAGTCAGAGGAGACGACAAAGAGAAGAAATCTGATCTCAAGGAGAGCACACAAACAGCAAGTGACGGAGGAGGTTTGTCAGTCTTTTTCTCAGAATAATACCTCTAAGAATATAAGCAAGAAATGCTTTAGTGTTCTTTAATAGAGACAGGAAATGACAGGGAGAGAATGGGGGGCACTACTGTGTGAATTGCACAAAGATTTCTAATTTCTAAGATTTCTAAGATTAAGAAACAGTCAATTTTTTTCTGGTTTAAAGGCTTAATTATAACAAAAATCTAGTTATTTTTAAATAGGGTATTAAGACGTTAACAGACATTGTCAACTACTGCAAGCTACCCTTCAGTTGATACAAGAATATACTGCAATCTAATCATATTTTACAATATGCGATATTTACCTGCATTGGCAAAATAAGCAATTTTTTATTAAAAGACCTTCAAAGTGATATGATTTGTTGGAATCGGATGAAAAATGACTGAGCTACAACTGTTTTGAATTCAACAAAGTTAGCAAAGCCAGTTCTGAGAAAAAGTCAAAATTTTCTATAGGTTCCAAAGCAAAATCACCTATCAACATTGCTTTGTTTCCTCCACTTCCTTTCTTAATAGTAATTATTATATTAATAATCACAATGAATCCATTTTTATTTTATCTTATTAAAAATACATTGTTGTTAAAAAATAAGAACAGATGCACAAAAACTAGGGATGGGACAATACACCTACCTCCCGATTCAATTCTATCATGATACTTGGGTGAGAAAGAATTTTTATTCTACAAGTCTTGCGATTTGCTATTAGTTCTGGGACTAAACGCTAGTCCGCCAGTTCAAGAAAATGAGTAGAAAAAAACATGTCTGAAATAAAATAAAGTGCTCTGTTACGTTGCCAATCGTTTTAGTCATGTTTAGTCATGTTTTCCCAATAAAACAAATTTAACTTTGTTTACCACAAATAACATTTTGGTCAACCCATTAAAAATAACATTCAAATCGAATAATCTTAGAGCTTTAAAGTGCTGGAAAGAATTATGTTAAAGTTAAGGTGCTTAAATTTCTCTCTCAAAGGTTGTACAAACCCTGAAATGAAGAATGTATTATTATTTCTACCACAACACCATGGTAATAGTTAGCATTAATACTTCTGGCAGATTTTAAATGATTCTCGCTAGATCTTGCAGCAACCATTTTCATTGTGTGGTGAATTCAAACACTTCTTACTGGATCTCGCAGCACTGTGCAGTAACAGGGTAGCAAAATCAAAGCTCCCACCCCTAACAAAAACCCATCATCAACAGTAGAACAAATAGTGCATAACTTTTTTCATTTGACATCTAAACAAAAGCATTCAAGTAAGAAAAACAAATGTTCAAAGGTAAAACTTCATGTGTTCATTAAAAAAAAAAAAAAAAAAGATTATTAAGACAGTTCAATCAAGAGCAGCAATCTTTTATTTTTGTAAGATCAACATTAATGAGACAGACGGCCTATATAGTAACTCCTACTGTACTGCACGGATCTAATATGTTACACATCAACAGGTTTACTTAAGATATAACAGATTATGTTTGTGTGAATGGCCTACTTAAATACTGTAATTCTGTATATGTATTTGACAGGATCATGCATTGGTGGATTCATATATCAGTCTTTTTTTAAATTTTGGAGAAAACCTCAAATTCGACCAATTTTTCACTTTTTTGTCTGTAGCTCAAAATGAACCCATGCGCATTCCAATTAATTTTACCAGCATTGGTCACAAATAATATTTTTGCTGTTAAGCAAGTGTGCATTTGGTACCATAATTGAATCTACTGTCTCTAAATATTGTTTCAGTGACTGCTGGAAAATCAAAGCTGAACATTGTGCTGTGTGGAAATAATTCAACACTCAAGAGTTCAGTGAGTAGTAAAGTGTGTCAGAGCGAGGGAACGATTCATGGACGGCAGATCAGTGTACTAGAGCTTCCAGTTCTCACTCGGCTCTCAGAGGAGGAAGTGATGCGGGAGACTCACCGCTGTGTGTCTCTCTGTGATCCTGGAGTTCATGTTTTCATCCTCATCATTCCTGATGCTCCACTTAATAATGAAGACAGAGCAGAAATAGAGGAGATCCAGAGGATATTCAGCTCAAGAATCAACAAACACATCCTGATCCTCATAAAGCAGAATTCAGAGCATCAGACAGCAGAACTAAATGAAGAAACACAGTCTGTCATTCAGAGATTTGGAGGAAGACATCAGTTCATTGACCTGAACACACAAGTGTCTGTGTTGATGGAGAAACTGGAGCAGATGGTGGAGGAAAATAGTGGTGTTTGTTTCTCCACAGAGACATTGATGGAGATGCAGATGGAGAAACTAAAGGAATTCGAAGAAATGAGGAGGAAAATCCATTCATTAGAGACATGGTTTCAGTCACAAGGTAATGATCAGAAAATCTGCATGGATTAAACAGTTTTTATGATTTCTAAAGTCTACACAGAGCAACACATGATGATTCAGTATAAATTACACACAGTATTCTCGGATGACCTGGTAATTGACAATCTTCACTTGAAATTTAATAAATTGTTATCAATTGTTTTTTATAAATTTTAGAGGATGATCTGAGGATTGTGCTGCTGGGAAAAACTGGAGTTGGGAAGAGTTCAACTGGAAACACCATCTTAGGAAGAAAAGTGTTTATATCAGATATTTCTCAAACATCTGTTACTAAAGAGTGTCAAAGAGAAAGATCTGAAATCAGCGACAGACACATTACTGTGATCGACACTCCAGGACTGTTTGATACTGATCTGACTGAGGAGGAGATTCAGAGAGAAATGAGCAACTGCATCTCCATGATCCTGCCTGGACCACATGTGTTTCTCTTACTGATTCCTCTGGGACGATTCACTGAAGAAGAAGCAAAATCAGTGAAAATCATCCAAAGCACATTTGGTGAAAACTCTTTAAAGTACACCATAGTGCTCTTCACCAGAGGAGACTTTCTGAAGAACAAAACCATTGAACAGTTTCTGGGAAAACCTGAGTCTGCTCTTAAAAACCTGATTGAAGCGTGTGGAAACAGATACCATGTGTTCAATAATGAAGAGACTAGAGACCGAACACAGGTGACTGATCTACTGCAGAAGATAGACAACATGGTGAAAGCAAACGGAGACAGTTACTACTCATGTAAGATGTTCGGAGAGATGGAGAGAGAAAAACAAGAGAAACAGACGAAGATACTGATGGAGAAAGTGGAGCGACAGATCAGAGAAAAAGAACTGATGAACAAACATGAAGAAGAGAAAAATAGGATGAAGATGAAGATGGAGGAAGAAAGACAGAGTCATGAGAAAGAGAGAAAAAGCAGAGAAGAAGAATTTAGAGAGAGAGAAGAACGATATAAAAGTGACATTAAAGAAAGAGAGGAAAAAGAGAGAAAGATACGAGAGGAGATGAAGAGAGAACGAGAGGAATGGGAGAAACAGAAACAAAAGGAAAGACAAAGAGAAGAAGAAGAGGAGAAATGGAGAAAAAAAGAACAGGCGATGTGGGATGATTATAACCAGAGACTTAAACAAGAGATAGAGAGAATGAACATGAAGATGGAGGAAGAAAGAGAGAATCACGATAAAGAGAGACAGAGAAGAACGATATAAAAGAGACTTTAAAGAAAGAGAAGACCAAATGCAGTGTGAGATGAATATAAAAAGAAACTAATGGAAAGAGTAAGAAAAAACAGAGAAGAAGAATAGAAAAACACTTAACTTGTGCTTTTTTATGCACTTACCATATTTTTAAATTGTACTATACTAAATGCATATTAAATGTCTGATTTTAAAACAACTTTAAGTATGTTAAGTGTTATTTAAGATACCATTGATACCATGATTATGATATGATTACCATGATTTACCATGGTTTTAAAAACTGGTTACTGTAGTCAAAGTTACCACAGTTTTACTCTAGTATTACTACAATATAGTAGAACCATTGCATCAAAACCATTATTTGAACCAAGGAGCATGCTTACTCATGGTTTCTACAGTTTTACTTTACTACTATACTTAATTTACTAGTCAATCGTCATTTAGATATAGAGCTTTTTATAATACTTCTTTCAAAGCCGGTTCACTGAAAATGCATGTTTTGAGGTTACAATTGAAAAATATCCTTTAAACAGGTAGAAATGAACACTACCCTTCAACATTATATGGTTAAGTTGAACGATTTTTAAACCAACTTTGTATTGTTACAGTGTTGGTAATGTAAACCAGTGTAAATGTATGTCGTCACTACCCCCCTTTGCCCATTTTTATAGCATCAAATAACTAACTAAAACCAAACCATATTAAAAAATGAACATATCAGCATGATAGGAATTACCTAAACTGACACAAACCATCTTTATTAAGCCTTTATTTGAAGTGTCATTTGATTTTTGTAGTCATGCTCCATTCACATTTATTCATTCATTCATTTCCCTTTGATGCTTAACACTCCAGTCCAGTTGGTGGCGGTAACCATAAGTTGGCTGGTCTATGGCCAATGAACGATACAAGAACAAATTATTTGAAGTTGCAGGACGTTCGCGGCACACTCGCTCTCAAGAAACTGATTTATGGCAACAGGAAATTCCCAACTCTGGAGATTATCTTTGAATGAGAGACAACGTTTCCTACAACGAAAATCTGTGCATAAATGCCTTTTTTAAAGTCATTGCCTGACGAAGCATCAATAGTCACCAATGTTTTCAGTCTTCTGAGGTGAGTTGAGCTGTTCATTCGCATATTTACACACAATTGAAAAATACACTGTTTGTTTGAGCAACAGTATGTGAGATTGTTTCTACATTGTTTTCATCCGTTACAGCGCTATTTGTGTGTTTGCTGGCTTGAATAAACACTGAGTACAGCAGATAAAGAGCATGTGAGGAAAACGTAAAGAAAACCCCAGCGATTTTGTGCTTTTGTAGGTTTTATGGTCACTGTCTGCTTCTGCGCGAACACAACTATGAATAGTTATTTTAATTCATGTATTTAATCGTATTTGTTAGAAAATCTAACTATATTTAGACATAGTGCGTACACTGAAAAAAATGATTATGGCCCCAAATAAATTAAGCATGATTCAATTTCGCTAGTTTAAATAATAAAAATTTAGTTTTTGATTTTAATTAATAAGTATTAATTGGTTTTAAGCGAATTACATGTGTTTTAAATCCAAGCCATGTGAATTAATTAAATTCAGTTAGAAAATATTAAGTAAACTTTCTGTGCATGCGCACAAATGCACATTCTCCCTGGCGCCAAAAGGAGTTTCCAGTCACGACTCAGTCAGGTTCACGGTGGGAACTTTTCATTCCGGACCCGGAGTTTTCATCACTAGGTCGATTTACACGGTGAGTAATATTTATGTGAGTAATAATGTAGTGTAGCACTGTTTATTACAGTAAATAGTTTGTTCGCTGTATAAATAATATCTGCAAAATGAGTCTTTGGGAGAAATTCCACAGCGACCAACGGACGGTCACATATAACTTACACAAATAACACAAATAATACTTTTTTATGTGACAGAATGTACTTTTAAGATATTTTTGTATGAAAATGTAGTTGTATAAGCCTAAAATACGCCGTTTATTTGAAATGATAGCGTCTATTTAAATGCTTAAGCGCTTTCGGAGATGCTCAGGCCGGTAAAGTTATTGGTGTTCCCGCCTAAGTTACAACGTTACCACAGCCAGTCCTTCGGGAATCTGCCGGCTTCTAATGTGGTTAAACATGACATATAACGTTAAATTCTTTTGGACGGGTCATCTTTAATGTCCTTAACTTGTTTGTTCAAGAGCAGTTTGTTTTGGCTGAAGGTAAGGTAGTGCTTGCGTGATACCGAAAAAAATTATTAACTTCTGTGGCAACTATTGCATTTAAAGCAATGATGGGCAGATCGTATCCTTAACTGCGTGTTTGTACTGTAGAATTGTTTCCACAGACGCAAACTTTATTTGTGGTGTTACGTTAGATGTGTTTCGTTCATACTGGACACCATCACAACTCCAAATAACTATGCCTTGTAATAGAAAGTTCCGGGAAATCAAAAATATGGACGAAGGCATGAAGTTATGAGGGGAATTTCCAGTTAGTTCCTATCAGTAAATCTCACAATATAACATTGGATTTCTGAATGTTTTTAGTGTTCACAATTGTAATCATGTGAACATGCCCCTTTTTGCTAGCTTTAATGGTGCAGCATGTAAACTGTTTTAAACTAGCAATAATAATTATTGTGTTTTTACTTTCATTTGAGGGACTCTCTGCATGTTCCTGTGACTAGGACACATACCATTTCCTTGATGCCAAAGGAAGTTTCCAGGTTCGCCACTTTCCTGAAGTTGTATTATTCCAGCAATATGCACAGTAAGTATTTTTAGTATTAAAGCATTTTACAATAAACAGTTGACTTTAATGAAATATATCATATAATGTAATATGTTATGTTCCACAGATCACTGCTGTTTTCCAGAAAGGAGGTCTTACTGGGAGGAAAATGGTCAAATATTTCGGCATTTTACAGGAGGTATGTATTCATTTATCAAGTGTCTTTTCCTTTCCCATATGTATTATTATTTAACACAGTGATGTCAAATACAGTGTCCAGACAAAAATGTCTCTGCTTGAATTTAAATTCTACTTAAATTTCAAATACTAAAAGGGTTATAGTTGCCCAAAAAATGAAAATTATGTCGTTAATTACTCACCCTCATGTCTTTCCAAACCCAGAAGACCTTAGTTTATCTTCAGAACCAAAAAAAATTAAAAATTTTTTTTTAATGAAATCTGAGAGGTTTCTGGACTTGCATAGGCAACAATATAACTGGCCCAAAAACGTACTAAGGACATAAGTGTAACCATTTATGTGACATCAGTGATGTAGTAGCCATCTGGCAATTGTTTATCGTTCCACTAGGTGGTGCTCTGCAAATAGGTTTTATAAGTGGGAACGAATATTCAGGTAGCAGGTGTTGCTAGACGGTGGGAGCACAAACAGTTTTGACCACACGTATTCACTTACGCTCTAACGTGACGGTTTGTGTGTCGGTGTGTAAGCCACAATACGTGGCCGTATTTAATGTATACCAACAGAAACTCATTTGAAGTAAACCTGTAAACTATTGGAGTTTGCAACTGTAATAAATACGAACATCAACGGAAAACAAGTAAGACTGTTCATTGCATTTACACGTCACCGTGTTAAGGAATAGGTGCGTCATCTGGGTGCCTGTCTAATAACATCTCAGGGACTTCAAGCAATAGGCTTAGCCCCTACATCTAAGTCAAAACTGTAGCTTCGTGTTGTCGACTTGTGAGGAGCTACGCCAAACAGAGGAAGATTCAAGCTGGTCGTGTCTGAATGGAAGTCACAAGGATATCGGCATACTGAGTCTGCTACGGCGTATGTGTTCTACGTTTTGGAAATTACTTCATGCGTATTTGGATTACTACGCCATTCATCAGCACAGTACGACGCGAGTTCTACGCTGAGGGTCTACATATTCGCTGGATTTACGGCGCCCAACGCAAGGTATGTGTAGCGCTACAAGGGAATGAATGGCCATTCAATCTGTGTGTACACAAATCGCGGGGCAAAATCCAATGCATTGGTGACATAAGGGGCGGGTAATTAACGTCGTACTTTGCTGTGAACTCTGCTTACTGCGTTGCGAGCTCAGCGTGAATTGGGTTATGGAGACGATTGAAACGATGGACAGGCTTGACAAGCCATCCGTTGAAGCGAACACTATTGAACATAATAATGATGCGCAAACCTTTAAAGAGAAACGTGTTGTAAAATTAACTGCTAAAGCATTTGCTGAAAAACTGGAACGTTTGCAAAATGAAAGGAAAACTAAGCTGAATAAGGCAGCCAGTCTAAGAAATCTGTTGAATGGTTTGATTGAAAAGGGAAATGCCGTACAAGTTCAATGCGTATTTGATGATCTTGTTAAGGTATGTGATGAATCAAAGTGTGTTCATGAATCTGTGATGGGTATGTTACCTGATACTGAACAAGAAAAGCATGATGTGTGGTTTAAAGCCAAAATGATTGTTAATAATGATCTCATTTCTAAGGTGCAATTGTGGTTATCAAATACTGGTCAAAATGTGAGCGTTAGTGCTGCTGGTAGCCAGTTTGGTGATGGTATTAATCCAGAGGATAGTGTTTCAAATGCAACCAGTAAACGTTCAGGGAAAAGTGTGGGTAGTAAATCAAGCACTACTTCTTCCATACGAATTAAAGCACAAGCAGAAAGGGCTGCAGTGCTTGCTCGTATAGCAGCTTTAAAGGAAAAGCATGCACTGGAAGAGCAAGAGCAGCAGATAAGGAGAAAATTAGAGCAACAGGAGTTGGATACTATGTTAGCTGAATCCGCTGCTAGACTGTCTGTGCTCGAAGCTTCTGATAATTTATGCCGCGATAATTCACTTGATGCTATGAATTCTTATTTTGAGAAAGAAATGAGAAGTCGAGCACTTCCACTCAAACTGGATCCAGAGGCAAGTGAATTTAACTGTGCACCTCAAAGTAAATCACAACAAACCCAGGAGTGGACATCATTAACAACTCATCCAACCTCAGCCGGCGTCCTACATCAAGTTAGTCAACAGCTCACTACTAGACCAAAGGAGAATTCTGGTGCAAATAGGCAAATAACTCGACTTGCCACAGATATACATCAGCAATCCCCTCAACTTAACGTGCCAAATATGAATCAAAGGCGTACAGGAGGACCTGGTTCAGTGGTGCAAAGGCAGAATGACATGACATCACTTGTTCAACAACAGCGTCTATTATCCCTTCCAGCAAGAAATATCCCTTTGTTCGATGGAGATCCCCTCCAATATGTCTCCTTCATGAGGGCCTTTGAACAAGGAGTGGAAGAGAAGGCTAGCAAGAGTGACTGCCTGTACTACTTGGAACAGTTTACTAGGGGGCAACCAAGGGAGCTTGTTCGTAGTTGTTTATATATGACACCTGAGTTAGGCTATGATAAAGCAAAACAGCTGGTACAGGAACACTTTGGCTGTAAGTACAAGATTGCTATGGCGTACATTGAAAAGGCTTTATCCTGGGCTCCAATAAAGAATGAAGATGTTAATGCTTTGCAGACTTACTCCCTCTTTTTGCGAGGCTGCTGCAATGTTATGGAGGAACTTCAATATATACATGAGCTGGATATGCCAAGCAACATACGAGCAATTGTCTTAAAGCTGCCATTTAAACTTCGAGAACAATGGAGGATTGCTGCACATGACTTACTGGAAACAACAGGAAACAGAGCTCTGGTCAAAGACTTGGTGAAAGTTATAGAAAGAAATGTTCAAATTCTGTCTGATCCATTGTATGGAAATATTAGCGACTCACCATCTGGAACAACTGGACAAAGAGTTGTTAATAGGCCACGATTACCTCCAGAACAAAGAACTAAAGGAAAAAGCTTTGCTACTACCATTGCACCTGTGAAAGTTGAGTGTAACACAGGATTGAGGACTGTTTCATCTAGGCATAACTCTGCATTTGTTTCATCCTGTGTATACTGTTCTCAGAGTCATTCATTAGAACATTGTCAACAGTTTAAACACAAGAAACACAGAGACAAGATTAATTTTTTGAAGGAGAAACATCTTTGCTTTGGCTGCTTGAGTACCTCACACATGAGTCGGGACTGTGAGAATCGTTTAATCTGTAAAACATGCAGCCAAAGCCATCCTACTGTACTTCATATTAACAAGAGCAACATAGCCAGCGCACACAAAGAGCATGCTGCTAAGACCACAGTAAGTACCTCTACGCAATTCGACAATGACATTAAATCAAACTCACTTGCATCATCTGCTGAGACTTGTGGACATACAGGGGCCAGAAAGGATCAGTGTCTGTTATCCATCTTGCCAGTTCAAGTTAAGTGTACCAAATCCAACCAGGTAATACTGACATATGCATTCCTGGATCCTGGCAGTTCTGCCACTTTTTGCTCTGAACAGCTCATGCAAAAGCTTCACTTTACTGGGAAACGAACCCAGTTTCTCTTATGCACCATGGGGCAAGAAAGGGTGGTGCCAGCATATTCACTCACAGGATTGGAAGTGTCTGGTATTAATGGCAATGTCTTCCATAAACTTCCTCAAACTCTAACACAAAAGAAAATGCCTGTAAATACAGATAACATTGTGACTGCTGAAACCCTGGCAAAATGGCGATACTTATCAGGTCTAACATCTCCCAAGATAGAAGCTAATGTTGACCTGTTGATTGGAAGCAACGCGCCAAGGTTGTTGGAGCCTTGGGAGGTTATCAATAGCCATGGGAATGGCCCATATGCTATAAGAACAGTGCTGGGATGGGTCATTAATGGCCTCGCGCATGGAGAGGACTCCTGTCCAAACGTTGAATGTAGGTCAGCTGTAGTTAACAGGATTTCAGTACGTAAGCTGGAGGAAATGCTGAATAATCAGTATAATCATGAATTTAATGAAAGAGTCACAGAAGAGAAAGGGCTATCAAGGGAAGACAAGAAGTTCATGGATATTGTGGAAAGGTCTATAACTCTCAAGGACAACCATTATCAACTGAAGCTGCCTTTTAAGAAAGATGTGCGTCTGCCCAATAACTTTTCTGTTGCAAAACAAAGGCTAACAAGTTTAAAACGAAAGTTCCTGCAGAATGAACACCTCTTCAAGGAGTACAGTAATAACGTCAACGAAATGTTACTAAAAGGTTACGCAGAGAAAGTACCTACCCAGCAGCTAAGTGGAAGTAGCGGCAAAGTTTGGTACATTCCTCACCACGGAGTATACCATCCCAGGAAGCAAAGTCTACGAGTGGTGTTTGATTGTTCTGCGTCATTTAAAGGAACATCATTAAATGAACAGCTCTTGCAAGGTCCTAATTTTAATAACACACTGATTGGAGTCCTCCTGAGGTTTCGGCAAGAATTTGTGGCATTCATGGGCGATGTGCAAGCAATGTACTATCAAGTTAAAGTTCCAGAGGAGGACAGAGACTTTCTGCGGTTCCTGTGGTGGCCTGATGGAGATCTCATGAAGGATGTGTCAGAGTTTCGCATGACAGTCCACCTGTTTGGTGCCGTATCATCTCCAAGTTGTGCCATCTTTGCGCTGAGGAAAACAGCTGATGACAACCAGGCTGAGTTTCCAACAGAGATTGCACAAATTGTCAAAGAAAACTTCTACGTAGATGACTGCTTAAAGAGCGTGGAATCCGAGAAAGAAGCTGTATTGATGATCAAACATCTGACCATGCTTTGTCAAAAGGGAGGATTTACCTTGACAAAATGGGTAAGCAACAGTTGCTCTGTACTGCAAGCCATGCCACAGGAACATAGAGCTAAAAGTGTGAAGGAACTTGACATGGACCGGGATGAACTTCCCATGGAAAGGGCCCTTGGATTGCAGTGGTGTGTTCAGGAGGACACATTTACATTCAAAATGGTAGATTGCCAAAGGTCTTGCACTAGACGTGGAATGTTATCTGTCTCTAGTTCAGTGTACGATCCACTTGGTTTTCTTGCACCCATTCTACTACCTGCGAAGATAATGCTGCAAGAATTGTGCAGAAGAAATTATGGATGGGATGAAGCAGTACCTCAAGAGCTATTGCACTGTTGGACTAGATGGATAGAAGAGCTGGAAATGCTGTCTAACTTTCAAATTAGTAGATGCATCAAGCCTAAAGATTTTGGAGCTGCCATACATGCCCAGCTTCATCATTTTTCAGATGCTAGCGAGTTAGGATATGGGGCAGTTACTTATCTCAGGATGCAAAATAGCAAAAATGCCATCCATGTTGCATTTGTGATAGGCAAAGCCAGAGTTACACCTCTAAAGACTGTCACCATTCCCCGCCTAGAGTTGACAGCTGCAGTTCTTGCTGTTCGTATGGATCTGATGTTGAAGGCAGAGCTGCAAATTCCGTTGGAAGAATCAATATTTTGGACAGATAGCACATCGGTGCTTAAGTACATAAACAACGAGAACAAACGTTTTCATACCTTTGTGGCTAATAGGGTCACAACAATACGAGAAGCAACAACAACTTTACAATGGCGGTACGTCCGCTCCAAGGAAAACCCAGCGGACGATGCATCCAGAGGACTGAGGGTCGCAGACTTTATTGATCACAATAGGTGGATAGAAGGTCCAAGGTTCCTGCATAAGGTAGAAGAGGATTGGCCAGCTGATAGGGCGGATTTGGTGATCAAAACCGATGACCCGGAGATCAAAAGGGAAGCTCTAGTGAATGCGGTTAGTGTAACTGACCCATCAGATAGCACCAGCCGCTTGATTGCATATTTCTCAGATTGGAGGAGACTGAAGGTAGCAGTAGCTTGGTTTCTTAAGTATAAAAGAATGCTTCAGGACCGGTCTCTTAAGAGGAGAGAGTCTGAGACTTCTAATGTAAATACGCACAGTGTTCCATTGCATGAAAGGTGCACATTGTCCATGGAAGACATAAGTGAGGCAGAGCTTGCCATAATACGCTTTTGTCAGCAGCAAAGATTTAGTGAGGAACTTGCTACCCTGTCAGCTGGGAAAAGAACTGTGAGTAAGCAAAGCATTCTGTACAAATTGGATCCATGCCTGGATAACGGACTCTTAAGAGTCGGTGGGCGACTATCCAGAGGTTCACTACCAGAGGAAGTTAAGCATCCACTGATCTTGTCTAAAGACCAACATATAGCTACTCTCCTTCTCCAAGATATTCATAAACGGCTTGGTCATAGTGGTCGAAACCACATACTGTCAACATTACGAAGGAAATATTGGATCACAGGCGCTAATTCAGCAGTGAGAAAGATCATGTCTGAATGTTGTTTCTGCAGAAGACAAAATGGTCGGATGATGATGCAGAAGATGGCAGACTTGCCCATGGAGAGGATTCTTCCAGACAAACCACCGTTCACCAATGTAGGGGTCGATTATTTTGGACCTATAGAAGTGAAGAAAGGACGAGGCACAGACAAGCGATATGGTGTGATATTTACCTGCATGTCTAGTAGAGCAGTCCATCTTGAAATAGCCAATTCATTGAATACAGATGCATGCATTAACGTAATACGTCGGTTTGTCTGCAGGAGAGGGCAAGTTGTTCATTTACAATCCGACAATGGTACCAACTTTAAAGGAGCAGAGAAGGAACTCAGAGAGGCACTTTTAGCCTTGAATCAGGCAAACATTGAAGGAATGCTACAACAAAAGGGCATTAAGTGGAGCTTCAATCCTCCCACAGGGTCACACTATGGTGGTGTTTGGGAGCGTATGATTCGCATGGTAAGAAGAATTCTCAGTTCAGTTCTGCATCAACAAAGATTGGATGATGATGGACTCCACACAGTAATATGTGAAGTTGAAGCCATTTTAAACGACCGTCCCATCACCAAGTTATCGGATGATCCAAATGATCTAGAACCCCTAACACCTAATCATATCCTGCTCATGAAAGGAATGCCGTCTCTACCACCAGGATTGTTTGAACACCATGACTTGTACATCAGAAAGCGATGGAGGCAAGTTCAGTACATATCTGACCTTTTTTGGAAGCGTTGGATTCGGGAATACCTGCCACTACTGCAAGAGAGGCAGAAATGGAATGAACAGAGACAAAATCTCAAGCCAGGGGATATTGTGATCATTATGGATCCTACAGCACCACGAAGCTCATGGCCTCTCGCAAGAGTGTTGGAAGCATTTCATGACAAAAAAAGGATTGTGCGTTCAGTGCGGCTTCAGACAAAAAGTAGCATCATAGAACGGCCTGTGACTAAACTTTGCTTACTGCATGAGTCAGTTTAGCATATTTCTTTATTAAAGTGTCCTCACTGGGTTATCATGTACTTTATATATTGTGTATGTGCACCCACTATTGTTTAATGTTCCTTTATGGCTCCTTAATATTATATTTGGGAATTGTTACAATTGTATACAATTAGGGGCCGGGATGTAGTAGCCATCTGGCAATTGTTTATCGTTCCACTAGGTGGTGCTCTGCAAATAGGTTTTATAAGTGGGAACGAATATTCAGGTAGCAGGTGTTGCTAGACGGTGGGAGCACAAACAGTTTTGACCACACGTATTCACTTACGCTCTAACGTGACGGTTTGTGTGTCGGTGTGTAAGCCACAATACGTGGCCGTATTTAATGTATACCAACAGAAACTCATTTGAAGTAAACCTGTAAACTATTGGAGTTTGCAACTGTAATAAATACGAACATCAACGGAAAACAAGTAAGACTGTTCATTGCATTTACACGTCACCGTGTTAAGGAATAGGTGCGTCATCTGGGTGCCTGTCTAATAACATCTCAGGGACTTCAAGCAATAGGCTTAGCCCCTACAAGTGGTTCAACCGTATCTTTACAGAGCTAAAGAATAATTTTAATGTGCAAAGAAAACAAAAATAACTTTATTCAACAATTCTTCTTCCTGCCTCCATTGTCAAGACTACAATGACATATGCGTGTGTTTTTCTTTGCTTATAAACATGGTTCAGCCCATGCATGTTCATGTCAGCAACACCAAACACTTGTGTCATGGTACTCTCATGAATGGCAGATGGTGGCGCGGAGGAGTCTGTATTTTTGTTTTCTTTGCGCACAAGTATTCTCGTAGCACTGATGCACTGATGTCACATGGACTATTTTACCAATATCTTTAATGTGTTTCTTGGCCTAAGAACATTTCAGTTGAGTTGCGTTGCTGTCTATGCAGGGTTAGAAAGCTCACAGATCTCATTAAAAATATCTGAATTTGTGTTCCATTTGCAGATTAGGAACAACATGTGGGAGATATACAAATAGATTTGTCAGTTTTCTTTCTCATCTGCTTCCTTTCACTTTAACTTAAAAAAAACAGCTGTTTATGATGACATACTGATTTGTTTTTGTGCATATTGGCTGGTAAATATCAGTTGATACCCAACCCTACTAATAACAGTTTCTTTTTATTTAAATATAGGACAGTCAAAGAGATGACTCCTTGAAAGACCCACAACACATCACCATGGGCATACCTGTAAAATCCATTACAAATTGCAGTTTGTTGCATGACATATGAACAGTTTTAGCACTATTGTTTTATTCACTATTGAAAAAATACAATATACTGTTTAATCACTATATACTGTTGCCTGTTTCCACATATTTTTTATTAATTTTGCAATTCCAAGTCCGCACTCAACAACTCAACACTCTTTCACCTGTGAATTTTTGTTAATTTTTATTTTGTGAATGTGCAACGTTAAGTAAGCACTTGTTTTCCAAACACTTGTTGTATATACAAAGAAACTGTTACTGAATTTACATTTGATGAAATTAAAAATAAATTCAAAACATTAAACTTGTTGTGTGTATTTGCAAAGCCATTTAAGAACCTCTCCTTAAGAAAAGGATTTTTTTTTAAGGTAAGTGATTAAAACAATTTTGAAATTTAGTCAACAAAATGTGGTTATTTAAATGTAGCTAAAATAAATTGATTGCAACCACTTACCTTAAAAAATTTGAGTAAATTCAATGAATATTTTTTCTTCAGAAACAATTAAATAAATTAAGAGGAAGTAGCATATTTAAATTGGGCTGAAATTACTATTTTTTTAAATGCTAAGTTAACTAAATAAAATTGTTTAAATCCAAATAAATGTGTTTGTTTAAATTTAGATCAAATCAATTGATTGCAACCACTTACCTTAAAAAAATTTAGTAAATTCAATGAATCATTTTTTTCAGTGTGTTTGTATATATTTATGAAACGTGAACCTGTTCGGATGGAGTTTAGAAATGTAATTTTGTACAAAGTAATAAATTAAATAGAAAATGAATGTTACATTATTATTTTACCCAGGTTCTTCAAGCCTCAAGTTCAAGTCATTAATTCTCAGGTGTAGCCTACAAGTATAATGTACAAAATACAATGAAAAACTGAATGCTTTTCCACAGAGTATAAAGACAGAATATAATAATACCATTTTTTGCGTGTATACTTAGATCCTATTACAGTTTTTCTCAATTGCTAAAACACTATAACCAGTCTTTTGAACTAAAATTTCAAAACTATAACGCCATTTCTCAAAAAGCACACCCATTTCCCTAAACATTAAACACTATTCCCTGCTTTGACACATGAGTTATATTTGGTGAACTGTTACTGCAAAACTCTACACACAAATCCCTACATTTCTCAGTGCTTACACCATGTGGTCATTTAGAAAGCACAAGCATTCAATATTGTTCACTCAAGTCTGCGAAGTTTGAGCTCAATTAGCACACAATTACCCAACTGGAAACACTAGGAGTCAAAATTTAGCACACACTAATCAGAATCTTCAATGGAGATAAAAGAGCCAAAGTCAGCTTACAGTGTTTCTCAGTCACTTTGGTGCATTTCTCAGATCAGAAATGAAATTGCCAAAACTACTTGTTCAACATCCACATCATCTAGTCTCTTGTGCACATCATAAAAAGCATCTCTTTCTTCTGATCAAGTTGTGATTGCTTTGGCACATTCATACAACTGATTATATACATTTGTCTGCGGTTTCCTACATTATCAGTTGCTATTGTCATGTTGCTCAAAATGTATTATATATTTCTCTGTGCAATAGTCTTACCCCTCAAAACATCAAGTCATTAGCTCATCGTATAAGTCATTACCTACTGTAAATGCAAAATTTTTGATCTAGTTGTCATAAACTGTCAATCATATATTCTACACATTTCTATTAGACTTTTTGTAAATTTGCCATGAATTATTCAAGTGAATCTTGACTTTCACTAATGAAGAATAATATAGATCAACCAATGATAAAGCAGTTCTCTGAAAAAGCTCAAAGGTACATTTCATGAACTGTTGAAGCCATTTCTATGGAAGTAATAATATTTTGAGTTTATTTAGTAAAATCTGAGAAAAAGCCTGTGTTGCAAATGAGACATAGAAATTGGAATGTAAACAATTAACCAGTGATGTAGCATAACGTAATTTGATTGGCTGTTAGATTTAGTATGAAAGAAATAGAACCCCGCGAATCAGTCAGAAGCCACTGGACTTTGAGCAACACAGTCTTTTGACCTATGCAAAACTGAAAGTTAATTTGTTAGAAAAGTAAATATCCTAAGTTTTTGTTTTAAGATTTATAATTAAACAGTCAAACGAAGAACTTTGGATTCAAGACTTTTATTCACTGACTTTTTTGCTTTGAGTACGAAAGAACTCGGAAGTCCTAGGCTAGTGAGTTGGCTTAACGCACTCACATTAAAGTCAAAAGACTGCTCGACATTGTCAAATATCGAGTGAATTCGGAAGATTGTTCGACGAAGTCGAAAGAAGAGCCGCGTGAGAAGATCACTGAAGAAAAGAGACGCTCGTTATGTCGGCGAGGGAGCGTTGATCGAACGGGCCGATCTGAGGGAAACCTGCTTGCGGCTGCTAACAAATACGGACAGAGACTACGTGGCAGCAAAAGAAAGCCAGAGGTAGCTTACCTAGAGAGATAGTCGTCGGCTAAATGAGACATTCCCTGGAACAGGTCTGATATTTTCTTCATGACTCTATTAGCCATCGTCTAAAAGTGATAGTGTCACTGGATATTGCATCCTGAAAGTAATAGAACTTGACAGATAAATCCTGCACATCAGTGACTCTTTTAAACGAGTGTTTATAAGAAGATTAGAAGCTGAGAATTGTGATAGTTTTCCGTAAAGAGTATAAAGTAACATGGCAGATGAAAGCGCAGCTGCGTGTGTTGACCAAAAGAGGGCGCCAAAGCCCACAGAAAAGGCTGTAGAGGAGAAAATACGCAGGCTCAAAGGAGAACGCAAGGGAAAGTTGGCACAAATAACCAAACAGAAGAATGATTTAGCCAAATTGAAGGAAAATGAACACAATGTTAATTTCATTAAAGATGAAGAATTGCTACGGTTCGAAAGATTCTTAAAACAGTACGAACGGATTAATGAAGAGTTGTGTGAGTTAATAGATGAAGATGATAAGAAAGCGGATCAAGAGGCTTATGAGAACAGATTTTCGGAATTTCAGCAGTTTATAGAAGACACAAACAAATGGATTGCAGATGTCCTAAAAGATGAGGAAGATGATATTAGGCCACATGAAAGTGTATCCAGAGCTAACTCCGTGGTAAGCCGGACTTCCAGTACTACTTCTGCAATACTGAGAATTAAAGCTAAACGTGAAGCACTGTTAGCAAAAGCTGCAGCAATAAAAAAGAGAGAAGCAATAGAACAGGAAGAAACTCGCTTGAGAATTAGAAAAGAGCAATTGGAGCTTGAAACTGAGCTTGCTGCTTCAGACGCCAAACTGAAGGTGTACGAAGAATTTGAAGATTTTCATGAATCTAAACGTGATTTATCAGAGCTACCTTCAGGACCCAGATTTGAACCCCTGATCTGTAGACAAGAAAAACACGAGGTAGATGATCATGTGTGTCGTGGAGCTGGTAAGACATCCCTTACATTCAATCCAGAGCCAGCCACTGAAGTTGGCGCTTCAGATAGAAGAAAGTCATCGTCAAGGTTTGATGCTGTCAGCAGCACGCCACATCTTAATCAGCATGATCACACTGATTTTTCTACAGATAGCCTGCACGAAGTGCTACAGCGTCAAAATGAAGTCACTGAGATGCTCATTAAACAACAGAATTTGTCTCAACTCCCTCAAAGAGACATATCCACATTTACAGGAGATCCTCTGACTTACAGATCTTTTATAAGGGCTTTCGAGCATGCTATCGACAGTAAGACAGACAGTCAACAGGACGGACTGTACTATCTTGAACAGTTCACGAGTGGAGAGCCACTTGATCTCATTCGGAGCTGTGAGCATATGAAACCCGACAGAGCTTATAAAGAAGCCAGGGAACTGCTTGATCGTCACTATGGAGATGAAATGACCATCGCTACAGCTTACATCAAGAAGGCTATGGAATGGCCTCAGATTAAGCCAGAAGACAGAAAAGGATTGAATGCTTTTGCTTTGTTCTTGGTTGGATGTTGTAACACAATAAATGATGTGGATTACATGGACGAAATGAACAATCCTACCAATATGAAGTCCATTTTATCCAAACTTCCATTCAAACTGAAAGAAAGATGGAGAAGTTATGCTTATGACATTCAAGAAAGAACAAGAAAAAGAGCCAGGTTTCCTGATTTAGTGGAATATGTGTACCGACAAGCAAAGGTAGCCAATGACCCGCTGTTTGGAGATATCCTGGACTCCACTTCAAGTAGTCGGAACAGCTTAAAGCAACCAAGCATTAGAAAAAGTGAGTTTAAAAGAAGTAGCTTTGCTGTGAATGTGTCTACTACCGAAAATAATGTCAGTAAAAGCCAACCTGAAAAGAAACCTTTTGCAGCCAAGTCAACAAGTGTATTTCAAAGTCCTTGTCTTTACTGTCAGAAGAACCATGCACTGAGTGCGTGCAACAAGATTCGAGAGCAGCCTCTGAAAGAAAGAATTCAGTTCTTGAAAAAGAACGGCCTTTGTTTTGGGTGTCTGACAGCAGGTCATATGTCCAAGGACTGTAGAAAAAAGACATCTTGTCCAGATTGTTCATTCAAGCACCCAGCTATCTTGCATGTTGTTAAGGAAGATGCTTCATCGAAGAACAACAGTGCAGACGACAGGTCACAAAGCACGAGTGAAGTCACAAGTGCTCTTGTGTCTGCAGGATGCAGAAAAGGTGACCATACTGGGGCCGGGAACAGTGAGCGTATTCTTCCCATTGTACCTGTGCAGATAAAACACAAGAAAGACACAAAGATAATCAAGACCTATGCTTTCCTGGATCAAGGAAGTACAGCGACTTTCTGCACTGAAGAGTTGGCAAAGAAGTTGAATATACGGGGCAGAAAGACAGAGCTCCTGCTTCGTACTCTATCACAAGAACAGAAAGTGAATAGCTATGAACTTACAGATCTGGAGGTGTGTGGCTTAGAGGAGCAAGATTACATTCAGCTTCCCACTGTGTATACTCAGCCAGATATACCTGCAAAAAAGGCCAACATCCCACAGAAAAAAGATTTGGAGAAGTGGTCTTACCTGAGTCGAGTCCATCTCCCAACATTTGAATCAGAAGTTGGTCTGCTCATCGGTGTCAACGCATACAAAGCCATGGAGCCATGGGAGATTATTAATAGCCAGAACAACGGGCCATATGCTGTTAAGACAGCTCTTGGCTGGGTTGTCAATGGGCCAATCAGCAGATGCCAAGAAAAGGAATTAGATGATGACAAAAGACAAAGTTTCCTTGTCAATCGTATCTCGGTTATAAGCGTTGAAGACATGCTGATGAAGCACTACAATGCAGATTTTCCAGAAAGAAGATGCGACGACAGACGAGAACAGTCGCAACATGACAAACAGTTCATGCATACGGTGACAACATCAGCTCAGCTCATTGATGGTCACTTCTGCATTAAGTTGCCTTTGAAGGAGGACAAGGTGAAGATGCCATGCAACCGTGGTATTGCTGAACAGAGGCTTAACTCTTTGAAGAGGAAGTTCAGTAAGAATACAGATTTCTTTCAAGAGTACAAGGCTTTTATGGACAACATACTGGAAAAGGGCTACGCAGTAAGGATTCCAAAAGAACAATTGATTCGCAGTGATGGAAGAGTATGGTTCATTCCACACCATGGAGTTTACCATCCAAAAAAGAGGAAACTCAGAGTCGTCTTTGACTGTGCGGCAACTTACCAAGGTGTGTCGCTAAATGACCAGTTGTTGCAGGGGCCTGACTTAACTAACACTCTTATCGGAGTATTGTTGAGATTCAGACAGGAGCCTGTAGCCATGATGGCGGATATAGAGTCCATGTTTTACCAGGTGCGGATTCCAGACACTGACGCGGATATGTTACGCTTTCTCTGGTGGCCAGGTGGTAATCTGAATGTGGAAGCAGAAGAGTACAGAATGTGTGTGCACTTGTTCGGTGCTACATCATCTCCTAGTTGTGCGTCATATGCATTAAGAAGAACAGCGGAAGATGCAGCATCAAATAGTACCCCAGAAGCCACACAGACAGTCCTCAAGAACTTCTATGTGGATGACTGCTTAAAGTCAGTAGCCACAGAAGATAAAGCCGTTGCTCTTGTGAGGGAGCTGATGACGTTGTGCGCCAGTGGTGGCTTCCATTTAACCAAGTGGGTCAGCAACAGCAGAGCCCTGCTGGGCTCCATTCCTGACCACGAACGAGCAGCTAAAGTCAAAGATCTTGTTTTGGAGCATGATGAGTTACCAGTGGAACGGGCATTAGGTATGCAGTGGTGCACAAGTTCTGACAGCTTCAGGTACAAAATAAATCTGCCGGACAAGCCATGCACAAGACGGGGTATTTTATCTGTAGTCAGTTCGGTGTATGACCCAATGGGTTTTTTGGCACCACTCCTACTACCCATCAAGCTCATCTTAAGAGATCTCTGTCAAGAGAAGAAAGGTTGGGACGAAGAGATCCATGAAAAGGAATGTCGGACATGGAGGAAGTGGTTGACAGACTTAGACAAGCTTTCAGAACTCCGTCTTAGCAGATGTTTCAAACCCCCTGAATTTGGGCCCACAAATGCTGCTCAAATTCACACTTTCTCAGACGCTAGTCAAGATGGATATGGTGTTGTGTCATATCTCTTGCTGACAAATGACCGGGGTGAGAAACATGTATCATTCTTGATGGGAAAGTCCAGAGTCGCTCCACTCAAACAGATCACGATCCCGAGAATGGAGTTGACAGCAGCAATGGTTGCAGTCAAGATCGATCGGATGTTGAAAGAAGAACTTGAAATTCCTCTGTTGGAGTCGGTCTTCTGGACGGATAGTACAACAGTACTAAAGTACATTGTAAATGATGCCCTTCGTTTCAAGACGTTTGTAGCCAACCGTGTCTCTTTCATTAGAGAAGCGACTACCTCTTCTCAGTGGAAGTATGTCAACACCTCACAAAACCCAGCAGATCAGGCTTCCAGAGGTTTGAAGATCCAGAGCTTCATGGAAAGCCAGAGCTGGTTTCAGGGGCCTAGTTTCCTGCAAAAAGAAGTTGAATGGCCGAAACAACCTGAACAGTGGCCTTACCTGACTGAAGAAGATGTTGAGGTGAAGACCTCTGCTGCAGTGACATGCACAAACTCAAACGAGTGCACAGATCCACTGAATCAGCTCTTTGAATATTACTCCAGTTGGCATAAGTTAAAAAAGGCGGCAGCCTGGATTTTGCAATTGAGAAGGACATTGAGGCACCTGAGCGAGAAAAGAAAAGAATTTGAGGAGAACATGCAGCAGAATGAGAATGATCCAGAAAAATGCAGATCTATAGTTGAGCAGCAAATGGTGATGTACAAGAAAACCCTAGAAAAAAGAATACTTACCGTGAAAGATCTATCCAGAGCTGAAATTGAACTGGTTAAATACAGTCAGAAACAAACTTACAAGGAAGAGATACAAGCCTTGCAGTTGGCAGGCTCCCGTGTGAAAAAGAACAGTTCTATCTTCAAACTGGATCCATACTTGCAAGAGGATGTGTTGAGAGTAGGAGGACGTTTGAACAGATCGGCGATGCCTGAAGAGGCTAAGCATCCTGCCATTCTGCATAAACAGCACAGAATAACTAACCTCATTCTCCACCACATTCATCAAGAGTGTGGACATGGAGGTAGGAACCACGTCTTAGCCATATTGCGACAACGGTACTGGATACCAAGAGCCAATGCAGCAGCAAGAAACGTGATTTCAGAGTGCAACCTCTGCAGAAGACTGCATGCCAAGGCAGGAGAACAGAAAATGGCAGATTTGCCTCAAGACCGTCTGCTCCCTGACAAACCACCCTTCACCAACACGGGTGTAGATTATTTTGGACCTTTCGAGGTCAGAAGAGGACGTGCAAAGGTTAAGCGTTATGGAGTGCTCTTCACATGTTTAACTGTCAGGGCAGTGCATATAGAAGTAGCCCATTCTCTTGACACTGATTCATGTATTAATGCCATACGGCGCTTTCAAGCCAGAAGAGGTCAAGTGTCAATTATTCGTTCCGACAATGGCACCAACTTTGTCGGCGCTGAACGAGAGCTGCGTGAGGCATTGGCAAAACTGGATCAGTCTCGCATCAATGAAGTCATGATGAGAAAGGGTGTGCAATGGATCTTTAACCCACCTGCTGCATCTCACCACGGCGGTATCTGGGAGCGTCAGATCCGTACAGTGAGAAAAGTGCTGAACTCTGTTCTGAAGCAACAGCTCTTAGAAGATGAAGGACTACACACTCTCTTATGCGAAGTTGAGAGCATCATCAATGGGAGACCTTTAACCACGAACACAGATCACCCCAATGACCTCGAGCCGCTGACGCCGAACCATCTGCTTGCGTTGAAAACACAGCCTAGTTTTCCACCTGGTGTGTTCACTAAGGATGATGTCTATGCCCGCCGGCGCTGGAGACAAATACAATATATGGCGGATCTGTTCTGGCGAAGGTGGACTCACGAATACCTACCGCTTCTTCAAGAACGACAAAAATGGCTCGGCTTAAAGAGAAATTTCAAGGTTGGAGATGTTGTCCTCGTCGCAGATTCGTTCCTGCCAAGAAACTCCTGGATGTTAGGCAGAATTATAAGGGTGATGCCCGACTCCAAAGGCATTGTCAGAAGTGCTGAAGTTCGGACGAAGACCAGCATCATTCAAAGACCCATAAATAAACTTTGTTTATTGCAGGGAGAAGACTGAAGATAGAAGAGAAAGACTTTAATAGAATAGAGACTATCAGTTGAATAGTCTGTGAGAAGTATTTAGTTGTTAATACTTACCAGTTAATGTTTACCTTTAAATACTTTCCTGTGAAGAGAAGAAGGTTCTTGCTAAAAAAAAAAAATTAAGAAAGTGTTAAATGTAAGCGTGTAAATGACTTCTGTTTAATTTTAAGTTGATAATTGATATGTTAAGGCCTAGTCAATTAGGGACCGGGATATGTTGAAGCCATTTCTATGGAAGTAATAATATTTTGAGTTTATTTAGTAAAATCTGAGAAAAAGCCTGTGTTGCAAATGAGACATAGAAATTGGAATGTAAACAATTAACCAGTGATGTAGCATAACGTAATTTGATTGGCTGTTAGATTTAGTATGAAAGAAATAGAACCCCGCGAATCAGTCAGAAGCCACTGGACTTTGAGCAACACAGTCTTTTGACCTATGCAAAACTGAAAGTTAATTTGTTAGAAAAGTAAATATCCTAAGTTTTTGTTTTAAGATTTATAATTAAACAGTCAAACGAAGAACTTTGGATTCAAGACTTTTATTCACTGACTTTTTTGCTTTGAGTACGAAAGAACTCGGAAGTCCTAGGCTAGTGAGTTGGCTTAACGCACTCACATGAACCTTCAATTGGAAAGCATATATAGACAGAGGACAACGCAGGAGTTACAAATTCTGACAGTGGGCTTTCTCATTTTTATTTTCACCTTTGTGCCCATATTTCCTTTTCTTTTCTGTTTCACAATGACGTTGTAATGCATTTTTTTTTTTTTTGTCAGACCACTAGTACAAGTGTAACTTTTAATCCTATTCAGTCTTTTTCAATCAATATCCCACCTATAGTAATGTGTAATTTTGAAGAGGAAGAGTAGGAGGTGAAAGAGGAAGAGGAGGAGAAGAAGGAGAAGGATGATGACGACAACGACAACATGGAAGAGACAGGAAGGGCAAGGGAAAGAAGACAAGCAGTCTCATATATTTTAGTTGATGGGTGCCAGGGTTGGATTAGGCATGCAAGAGGATTTGACCCCTGCTGCCTGGCCAGGGCTAATTTAGCCTGTGATGCTGAAGAGGTTCTTTGGCCTGTTCCAGACCAAACACAGGATGTTGGGCAGAATAATTATTTTGTTGTTGTTTGCTGTTTTGTTCTGTTTTCTACAGTACATTACTGTAAAGTAAGAAATAAAACACTTGCAAATACATACATTTGTTGTGTTCATCATGTGAAAAGTTTTTTTTTATTGTTTTAGTAGTATTGTTTTGAATTTATCTCATCAGTGTGTAAAACTGTGTTGTAGTGTGAGTTTTTTTGAGGATTTGTGTGTCATGTCTGAGAGCAAAGTTTGGTTTTTCAGCAAGATTGAGTTGTTTTGAGTGGAGAGCTTCATTTTGACCTCAATATAGGAAGTTTGGGGAATTGAGTTAGGAGTTGTGGATTTGTGTTTAGAGTTTCGCAAATAAGAGGCATAATTTCAAGAAATGTGTTTAAGCAATTGAGAAAAACTGTAATCAACATTAGAGCGCCACCCTCTGGCTGAATTACGCAAAGACACAAAACATCCTCCAAAGTGCGTCTTCAGGTACGAACTAGAAATGCCTCTTTGTCCAGTCTCTTTATGAGGGGCGAAGGTCAGCTCTTATCTTTCAGTGCTATTCTTTCGATTTCAAAGTTTGTTTAGGTGCTCAAATGGCGTCAGGTAAGAATCAAATTGGATAAAAATATATGCAGCCACATCCATGATTTATCAAGTATTTATGGAATATTGTCTATCAGAAGACTTGTTTACTTCGTTTAGTTTATTAAATTATATTTGACTGCGCTTTTTCATTTGTTTAATCGTGTCATTGAACACCAGAAAGAATCTTCTGAGCGAGGTCTCTCTTTTTTTTTTTAGTTTGCGATTCTTTACACTTCTCTTTGTTGCTATGTGGCAATAGCCTATTTATTTATTATTTTAGTTTTTTATCAAGCCTATAGATCATTGGAGTAAATATGAGTTAAAGGGTAATTTTGACACAGTAGATAAGAACCAATTAAATTAATGTTGATCTGTGTTAGTAATTGCAAACATTGTGAAATCACAGCTTTTCAGTGCACATATGCTTTTGTAAATATTTTATAATGGCTAGAACATCTGTTCTCTTTCTCTGTATGTGTGTGATTTTCTTCTCTAGCAGCTGGCAGACATAGTCCAAATATTGATCGTCCTAACAGTAAGTAAATTAAATCACTGGCAGTAATATTAAGAAGTGTCAAACATGTATGTGTTGTAATATTGTGTTGTAATAGTTAAGTATAGTTCACCCCAAAATTAAAATGATGTCCCAGTATGTTGAGATTTGATTTTAATTTATAAAGTTAAAAAATTGTGATTGTGAATTGCTTGCATATAGGCGGCTTTCCCAAAACAGTTTAATTTGTTAAGTCTTTAAGGTCTTTTTTGTTGTTTTTAAAATGTCTCGTTGTGTGTGGAGAGATCCAGAACATGCTGTAGGTCCGTGGTTTTTCAAACTTTGATGACAAAAACCCTCCAATAAAATTGTACGCTTACAGGAGAAATAATTAGCTTCCTAAATTAGGCTTTATATTATAAGAATACATTTTTGTATTTTTTTTATTATTTATTCTTTTTTTTTTTTGCTATTATTGTAATTGGCCATTTTATTGTCTCTGTAAAAACAAAGCTCGGTTCGCTGATCAGTTCACTTTATATTATCGTGGCCATAACATATTAACTTGTAGGAACGTGATATGTCGTGGCAATGATATAAAAGTGACTTAGGGCTATAATTTTTATATTTATTATGTATCGCTTTTGTTCTGTATATGCAAGTATTTGCTACCATATATAGCAAATACTGTAAACGCCAATAAAGTTCTGACTTTATGATTGTATTTATGCCCGTGCGTGAAGATAAAAGATTTACAAATGACACTACCCTGAATGATTCCAGTCATAGCATAATGAAAGCTTTAGTGGCATGTCGAGCATTTAGTTTAGCATTTACAGTAGGCTACACATTCAGAACGTTAAGTAGGGGAGAGTGGGGACGGTTGCAACAAGGGGCAGTTCACTTCAAGCAGGAATAAGATACAGTGTTAATATTCATACTGCAAACGCTTTATTGGCCCCTCATACTTCCTGGAAGAAATCAGCCACATGTGATCATTCCTTCTATCCAAAATCCAATGCCAATGATATGCTGTCAAGCTAATATATAAATTTTTATCATGGCTATCACTGTAGGAACACACTGTTGCAACCGTCCCAACATGCTGTCCCTTACCACAATATTGATTTAAAAGCTTGCCATAACTGTAATTTTATAATGATAATCCTAATGAACCCCTTTAATAGTCAGTTATCTCTCCTTTTTTTAACTGAATAGGTAAAAAAACCTAATTGCTACTTAATGTTTTTCATTTACTATTCGTAGTTTTAAAAAAACATTTTTACAGCCAATTTACCTTATTAAAGACTGTGACTGTGCACAAATAAAATAAAGAAATTGCAAAATTATATTAAAGAATGATTTAATTACATTTTATTGAATGTTGCAACTGTCCCCTATCGTGGGGACGGTTGCAACATTTCACTTTGTCTATTTAAGTGTAAAGTGTACGTATATTATAATGTGTACACATGTTGCAGCAATATGGGTGAGTAGCTGACAGATGCAGCTTTATTGTATTAAAATTTCGGCTTTCTAATACAAACAGTCTCTGAGAAACTAAAGGAAATGCAAAAAGTGTAGCAATCATCCCCACTCTCCCCTAAAGAGATCGAAATGAAGGGAAAAAAGAACATAAAGGAATATAAAAAATAATAGGCTAATATTAATAATAGGTAATATGTAAAAATAAGATCAGTTAATGGACTTAAAAGACTGTCGGATATATAAAAATATTTCTTGTAGGCCTATTTTATTTGATGTACTTTATGTAATATTTATTCATGATAAACTTATTTTGAATGCTGTCTACATCGCATGTCGACAGCATCGCTTGTTCATATATTCATTTAATATTGCATTAATTTCTAATAATGAATATAATCATTTCTTAATTCAAAATAAAATATTAATGAATCTATCTCTGATCCCGGGTTACTATGGTCACACGGGTTTGTTTATGCATTAAACTCATTGCCATGACATAATATATGACGTTCCCACGAGTTAATATGACATTCCCACAAATTAATATCTCGTGGCCACCACAAAATCAAGTGAACCAATCATGGCCCCTGGTGGTCACCGTATAAGAGCACTTTTGCGGTGCAGCTTTTTCTTTAGTTGAGATGCTGTGGTTGCTTTCATGTGGAGTATCCGTCGAAGTAATAGTCAAGTCACCTTTATTTATATAGCGCTTTATACAATACTGATTGTGTCAAAGCATCTTTACAATGCCAAATAGGAAACTAGTTTGTCAATAACGCAAGAGGACAATAAAAATGCACAGGCTAAAAGAACCATAAAACGTGTCCTTACAGATCTAGGCCTGAATTTCAAGTCTTCTGAACCCCTACAGTAACTTTGTCTGAGTGACAGTTTGGCATAAGTTGTCATTCATTAAAAAATATTCCAGTCCATCATAGTTGAGATCTCATTTGTGCTTGTTCATATGTCACATTAGTGACAGCAGACAGTACAGTACTCTTGATACAGTAGCTAAGAGCATGAAGAAAACATTTCTCTGCATAAAACTTTTTAGTATTAAACAAATGTCTTTTTTTATTTTATTTTATAGATGTTCCTAAAGTTTCTGACAGGTGTTACTTGATGCTTTAACATTACTTGTATGGAATCTGATAATTCTGTGGGATTTTTAATATGAGATTTTTCAGTGATGATTATGCAGTGCTTTTTTATTGCATTGTGTGTGTTTGTGTTTCAGTGAGTGATCTGAGGATTGTGCTGATAGGAAAGTATGGATCAGAAAACAGACGGGTGGCAAACACTATTCTTGGTACAACAGTGTATGGCAGAGAAACTTCATCTTCACAGCAGCACAGTATGAGAATCAGGGGAGAGGTGGAGGGGAGACACATCACAGTCATCCTCACTCACCTGCTCCAGACACATCTCTCACATCATCAGATCACACAAGGAGTGAGAGAGTGTGTGCATCTGTCTGCTCCAGGACCTCATGTGTTTGTACTCGTACTGCAGTATAAGGACTTCAGAGAGGACAACAGACACAGAGTGAAATATGTGCTCAGCCTCTTCAGTTACCAGGCCATGAAACACACTATAGTGCTGACTACTGATGAAGAGCCACGCAGATTCATGTGGTATTCCTGGAATAATGCTATTAATGATTTAATAAAAGAGTGTGGAGGAGGACATCTTCGGTTTGATACAATAAACCAAGGATGGCGATCTGAGTTGATCAGAAGGACAGAGGGGATATTTCTAACCTGTAACGTGTTTGAGGATGAAGGTGGATCATCAGTGGATGGAGATCTGAGCAGATCTGGAGGTTCAGTCAGAGGAGATGAGAAAGAGAAGAAATCTGATCTCAAGGAGAGCACAGCAAGTGATGGAGGAGGTTTGTCAGTCTTTTTCTCAGAATAATACCTCCAAGAATATAAGCAAGAAATGCTTTTGTGTTCTTTAACAGAGACAGGAAATGACAGGGAGAAAATGGGGGGCACTACTGTGTGAATTGCACTAAGATTTCTTTTTAACAGTCAGTTTTTTTTTTTTTGGTTTAAAGGCTTAATTATAACAAAAATCTAGTTATTTTTAAATAGGGTATTAAGACGTTAACAGACATTGTCAACTACTGCAAGGCACCCTTCAGTTGATACAAGAATATACTGCAATCTAATCATATTTTACGATATGTGATATTTACCTGCATTGGCAAAATAAGCAATTTTCCATTAAAAGACCTTCAAAGTGATTTGATTTGTTGGAATCGGATGAAAAATGACTGAGCTACGACTGTTTTGAATTCAACAAAGTCAGCAAAGGCAGTTCTGAGAAAAAGTCAAAATTTTCTATAGGTTCCAAAGCAACATCACCTAACAACATTGCTTTGTTTCCTCCACTTCCTTTCTTAATAGTAATTATATTAATGATCACAATGTATCCATTTTTATTTTATCTTATTAAAAAATACATTTTTGTTAAAAAATAAGAACAGATGCACAAAAACTAGGGATGGGACAATACACCTACCTCCCAATTCAATACTATCATGATACTTGGGTGCCGATACAATACAATATGCGTTTGACATCTAAACAAAAGCATTCAAGTAAGAAAAAAAAAAAAAAAAAATTAATTTGAAGACAGTTCAATCAAGAGCAGCAATCTTTTATTTATTTTTTGTTAGATTAACATCAATGAGACAGACGGCCTATATACTGTAGTAACTCCTACTGCACTGCACGGATCTAATATAGTGTTACACATCAACAGTTTCCCAAATGTTTACTTAAGATGTAACAGATTTGTGTGAATGGCCTACTTAAATACTGTAATTCTGTGTACATGTATTTGTCAGGATCATGCATTGGTGGATTCATATATCAGTCTTTCAAATTTTGGAGAAAACCTCAAATTCGACCAGTTTTTTCACTGTTTTGTCTGTAGCTCAAAATGAACCCATGTGCATTCCAATTAATATTACCAGCATTGGTCACAAATAATATTTTTGCTGTTAAGCAAGTGTGCATTTGGTACCATAATTTAATGTACTGTCTCTAAATATTGTTTCAGTGACTGCTGGAAAATCAAAGCTGAACATTGTGCTGTGTGGAAATAATTCAACACTCAAGAGTTCAGTGAGTAGTAAAGTGTGTCAGAGCAAGGGAATGATTCATGGACGGCAGATCAGTGTAATAGAGCTTCCAGCTCTCACTCAGCTCTCAGAGGAGGAAGTGATGCTTCAGACTCACCGCTGTGTGTCTCTCTGTGATCCTGGAGTTCATGTTTTCATCCTCGTTACTCCTGTAAGACCACTTACTACTGAAGACGAAGCAGAACTGGAGAAGATTAAAGAAATATTTTACTCACAAGAGCACTTCATGGTGCTTTTCACTACTGAACTCACTGTTGACAAAAATGTGTCAGATTTGGTTTTATCCTCAGAATCTCAGAACATTGTGAGTCTCTATGGGAGTCGGTACAGTGTGATGGGGTTAAAGGACCAGGGAAACTCTGAACAGATCTCAAAGATTCTAGATGTTATAGAGAGCATGAAGACTGAACCCTATTCTCTCCAGATGTATTTGAGAGCTCTAGAGAAGAGAGTCAGACATGAACTAGAGGAGACACTGAGAGTGAAAGATGATGAAATCAAAGAGTTACAGCAGAAGATCAAGACACTGGGTGAGTGCATTCATTTATTTCTCTGAATAAAGAAATGTTGTGTGAATAAATGAATAATCTTATAGGTTATTTGCAGTACGGTGTAACTTTTTATGCTTAAGCTACATATTTCAAGTAGAAAAATCAACTCAAAATCGTAAACCTTTTTCAATTAATGACCCCAGACCCTAAAGACTGGAATACACTGACTTTCGCCAAAATCTCTTCAGATTTTAAAAACTTGTGTGGTGTATTTCAGCCTTAAGTAACTTACTTCTATTCTCTTTACTGACATTTTTAGCTCCAGCTTTTTTTTTTTTTCTTATACCTTCAGCTTTTTTTCTCAGAATGTAAAATATAAAGGGATTCATGTCAGGCAACTAACAAACATCCCAAACATCACACTTTAAGCACCTGAAAAGCTCTGTATTACTTAAGAACACAGAACAGAAATTACCTAAAAATAACTAACACAGAACATAACATTCCCAGAAAGTTGCAGTTGTTTTCAAATTTAATTAAAATGACCTTATACAAAACGTTCCCAAAAATGACTACTTTTAGGCTACTCTTTTAATAACCATGTAAACTAACCTTCCAATTAAAATGTTGCAAATGTTTGTATAATACTGATTATGACTCCTGTTGAGGAAATTTCCTTTGAGACCTCGGTAATAAAGACAAAACCTAAGTAATAGTTAATAAAGGTTTATTCTTTGCAAAGAAGATCAAACAGTCATACAGAAACACAGGTTTCCTGCAGAGTGTGACAAGGAGGGAGGGTTTTCGCCTCCGCTTTATACCTCTTGCACACTCAAGGTTACACGGAAAAGGCAGCTGGTCTTTTTCACATAAGATACACAAGTAAAAACACATCTCCATACATCTCCTCTCCTGGACATCCTGAGCCTATCTCCTAGGCTTCCCATGACCCTTAGGGTCACCCTCTGGTGCCATAAGGCCCCATCTCTCCGGTGCCCCCCCCCAGAAGCTGCTGAGGCCCTCTCTCAGAGGAATCTGATCATGGAGTTTCTCAGTTACCCTCCCATACATTCCAAAATGTTTAACACATAAGCATCAAAATCACCCCTTATGAATTTTTCTCTAACAATTTCCCCCTTTTATATCATTTACTGATTACCAATCATCAAAAAAGGAAAAAAAATAATTACCACGTTAAACACTCTTAAACTACTAATAATCAAACATATTTTCACAACTTCACATTTGTTCTCTGGAAGCCGGGCTAAACGAATAAACACTGTTATTGCATTCCTGACATGGGTCAGACCCTCAGTCACCTCTCAGATCCCAAAATAGAAATGTTATTCATATGAAACTCAAAACTTCATCACTACTGATTATATGTTTTCTACGGTTACATCTTTCTAATACATGTAATACTTTTCAAAACTCATAATGAAAATATAGCAAACTCAAGGTGTCACATTATATTTATATTCTTCATCTCTGATTTTCATATAAATGATCATTCTCTTAAGTTTGTGAAAAAAGCTTAAAATATGCAAAGGCTTTTTGTTTGGGGTTTTTCCCCCTTTCGAAAGCAAGCCACACATTACAGTCACAGACATAAAGACAGTCAATCCCTTCGTCTTGTTGCATTGTCTCGTAACACGGACAAATGACCTGCTTAAAACCTTCGTCGTTTCATCCTGTCTTAATTCATTTCACTGTAAGTTCCACTACTGCTATCATCACTGTCACTGATTGGTTTCTCCAAATCAAAACCCATCACTACATTATCAATCACCCCGTTCTCATCATCCACACTGAACTTCACCATCTTTGGTGAGACGCTAGATGTCACCAGTCTCTGTACTGAGCTGGAAACCAACTGCAAAATACATGGTAGACACATCAGAAGTAAAAGACCCTCCCCAATCATTGGCAACACAGTTGTACACAGCCAATAGGCCCAAACTCCCCCGAGTCCACCATTCTGCTTGTATGGAATCTGCTTTTTCGGGCTCTTTTACGGCCCTTCTCATGTGCGCCACAATATTGGTAATGTTGTCATCTGCCTCAAATCTCTTTACTCCATCCGCTCCTCCTCCCAGGATGTAGATGGGACCTTTTACAGTGGCTAGCATGAATCCACGTGGCTCTCACGTCAGCTACCTTCACAGCTGTGTGTGTAGTTAGGAACACCTTGAATGGGCCCAGCCACCTTTTACTCATTCCTCAGATCTCATCCCCCATGAAATCCCACGAAATCACCGGGTTTGATGTTGTGCAAGGAACTTTCAGCAACCTTTCCTTGGGCAGCTTTCACCTGTACACAAATATTAGACAACAGAGAAGACATTTCTTTGCAATAACCTAACATATCATGCTCACACAATCCTGTTGATGGCAGCTGTTGTTTTCCCCCCTCTAATCCCATAAATAGTGGTCTACCAAAGAGAATTTTGTATGGGCTCAGGTTTTCCCTAGATCTTTTCCTCATTCTCATATACAAGAAAAATGCAAAGCAACTTAATCCATGTAAGTCCAGTTTCCTCACAAATTTTGCCCATTTTGTTTTATTGTCTCATTAACAAAATGTGTGGCATTGTCTGAGCTAATTTCCTATGGAATTCCCCATCTTGGGACTATTTCAGTCAACAGAGCCTCTTCTACTGCTACTGCTCTTCTGCCAAGTTATGTGTGTTGCAAATTATAAAAAAAAATTCCACAAATTTCAGTTGTTAACCCCTTTGTAAACCACAATTCTTTCATTTGTGTCACCATTCCCCCTTTTGACACATGGTCTAACCCATGTGTCAAACGACAATAATGTAAAAAGAAATGTTTGGGTAAACAAGGTCTGCCATCCACACTACGCCAAATCCCCTCAGTCATTTTACAGGCACCCCGCCTCCAGAGCTCCTTCTCCTTCGCTGTCGCAAAAGTCTGCATGCCCTGTAAAGATGAAAAAACTGTTTTCATTAGTGTTGGAGAGAGTTTCAGATAAGAGGGTGCACTCCTGTTTATCTGTCTGGTGTGAGGCCGCTGTCCTTGCAGCTGCATCTGCCCTCTTATTCCCTAGAGAAACAGAGTCTTTCTGGTGAGGGCCTTGCATTTGCAGACGACAACCTGTTTTGGAAGCAGAATAGCTTCTAGCAGTTCTGTCACTAAATGGGCATTCAAAATTGGTCGTCCGTCCGATTTCAAAAATTTTCTGTGTTTCCACTGTGCCCCAAAATCATGTGTCACACCGAACGCATATCGTGAATCAGTGTAAATTGTTACGCATTGATCTTTCATCAATTTGCAAGCTTCTGTTAACGCCACGAGCTCAGCCGCCTGCGCAGAATAATTTGATGGCAATTTACCCGAGGCCACTCAAATTCAGTTGTTATTGCATAGCCTACTTTGTTTTGACCTGTTTGTGGATCTTTCGTCGCAGATCCATCCACAAAGAGGACATTTTCGCAGTTTTCGAGTGGTATATCAGAAAGGTCGGGACGCGGCGTACAGACCTGTTCCAATGCCGACAAACAACAATGATGCTCCTCTCCGTCTCCTTCTGTTGGGAGGAGGGTAGCAGCATTCAGGGTCGTACAACGCTTAATTGTGATATTCGGCATCTCAAGTAAGATTGTATGGTACCGCAACCATCTGGCTGTTGACAATCGCGATGTGTTTTGTTCTTGCAAAATCATGGTGACTGCGCGTGGCGCTAACAAAGTCAGGTCAGAATAACCCACAAACTCTCTTGAAGCCATCACAGCCTGTTCTGCAGCCGCCACTGCTCTTAAACACAGTGGCAGACCTGCAGCGACTGGATCCAATTTGCTATAAAAATAAGCCACAGGCCTCAGTCTGTCCCCATGATGTTGCAACAACACAGAAGTCATAAACCCATTTTTCTCAACTACCATCTGCACAAACGGCCGATCACCATTTGGAAGGCCCAAAGCAGGCGCTTGAGCTAACTGAATTTTCATGTTAACAAAAGCTTCTTCTGCCTCTGTTGTCCACTCAATTTTGTCAGTGGATTTTAGCCCCTTTCCTACTGTTAGGCTAGGCAGGGGTTGTTCCAGAATTGCATAATTGGGGATGAATGTTCTGCAATACGAACACATTCCCAAAAATGACAACATTTGTTTATTTTTGTGATCGGTTTTGGTACATTCTTTATACCTTCAACACGCTTGTCAGACAGAGATTTACAATTTGGTGTTATGACATGTCCCAAAAATGTTACCTGTTGTTTTGCAAATTGCAATTTTGACAGGCTGACTTTGTGGCCCTCCTCAGCCAAATGTTTCAGGAGGGTCACAGAGTCTGCTACGCAAGTAGCTTCGTCTCGAGAACACAAAAAAATATCATCAATATACTGCAATAAAACAGTACCCTCTGATAATTTAAGCGGTTCTAAACTTCTTTTCAGCGCTTCGTTGAATTTAGTTGGCGATTCTGCAAAGCCTTGAGCTAACCGTTGAAAGCAATAGCCTTTGCCATTAAATTCAAATGCAAACCAGTATTGGCTCTCTTTTGCCACTGGCACACTGAAAAATGCATTAGCCAAATCAATCACTGAAAAGAAGTTCGCATCAGCCGGTATCTGAGAAAGAATTGTATAGGGATTAGGCACTGAAGGAGCTCTCTGTATTGTAGCTGCATTTACTGCCTGCAAATCCTGAACAAACCTCCATTCAGCCGGCTGACCTTTGTCTCTTATCTTTCTCACTGGGAAAATTGGAGTTCTAACTGGCGAATCATCGCATGGAACTATCACACCCTCCTTCAGTAAGGATTCAAACACTGGCCTTATTCCCTCAATTGCCTCTTTTTTTTAGTGGATATTGATGTTGACACGGCCTGTAATCAGATTTTGGAGTGATTACAAGTGGTTCACATCCTTTAATTAACCCCACATCGTATTTGTGTTTGGCCCATACATGTGATGGTACTTCTGCCAGTGCTGAATGAATTTCTGAGGGCTCAACATTTACCATGCATTGATTTTCCCAGTCAGTTTTGTCATTTAGAATTGGTCTTACAATTCTTTCAACCTCAACTTTGCATTCAATTGTCATCATAAATGCTTTCAAACTCTCACTGTGTTTTAATCCTGAGCCTATTTCTCTTCAATCTAAAGTATCGACACATTCTTTTGTAAACAAACCAACCTCTGCCCAAGTCTGACCTTCAGCCTTCGCTAACGACAAGTGTGAAACTGTCTGCTCTGTCATGTGATACTGTTTAGACTGTACCTCTGTAAGGCATGCTGCCAACGCACACACATCCTTTCGCCAAAACATTTTGTCAAAACTCAAAGTCTCTGCACAATTCTGCTCAAACCAATCTTTTTCATAGTTTTCATCCCTTTCCACTACAACATGTGGCGTACAATGCAAATCATCAGGTGCCATTATTTCTGCCTCAGAGCATGTTACACATTCCCTAGCTTTTTCGCACATCATTGTAGCCCAATCATGATTTATGATGTGCCATTCGTAAACCCATTGAGACTGCTCGTACAAACAGCTCCATTGCTCAATTCCGTTTTTTTTCTCTTCCACCCTGACACCATAGGAATCAGCAATGAGCGTCAAATTTAGTTTGCACATCAGATCTCGTCCTAAGATGGGTACGGGACAAGTTTTTTTGAGAACAAGAATGCATGTTTTAGCACTCTTCCTGTTTCTGTTTCACAAATTAATGGTTCTGTAAATCTCTCAAACATTGTACGTCCTGACGCACAGAGAGACCCAGAAACATGATTTGTTAGCTCTGGTACACATGGTAGGTCACATAGCCGCACGGTTGATCTTGTAGCCCCTGAATCAGCTAAAAAATCAATTCGTTTTCCCTGAACTATCAGTGAATATTTTGGTATTACTTTAAACGCCTCAGACTTATACATAGCATACTGTTTTTCAACAGCATCATCATTCATTTCAGACACAGACACAGGAAAGCAAGCTTTTTCTTCATTGCAAAGAGCAGTCAGTACATCAGTGTATGTGTATGCGTGTGTAATTGATTTATGTTCACTTCCCTTTTCTTGTGGCTGCTCGCTCGTCTCCTCCTCCCCCTCCTGCTCCCCGTTCTCCTCCTCGCATCAGTCCGATCCATTTTTCCTCTTGCTTCTTCGCTACGGGGCAATTCTGAGCCCAATGTCCATCCTGTTTGCATATACGGCATTTAGAGCAGCTTCTGAAGTCATGGTCGTCGGTCTCACATATCCAGCAGCTCCACTTGCGCTGAGGTTTCACTGGGCCTCTCTCCTTTTTCCCTCTGGCCCAGCCTTTGCGGTTCTCTCTCCGCGGTTCATCTCTTTCTGCACCCGTGGCTATCTTCGCCAAACTCAGCTGTAAATCTCTGTCCGTTCTGGCCTGTTTCTTCTCACGCTTCTCTCTCTGCAGCTTATCAGCGTGCCGTGCGTGAATCAAAACTGTGGCCAATCTTGCTTCTCTGAATTCAATGCAGGAAATTTTTACCTTTGCTGCAATGTCCAGTCTCAGTCCGTCCAGGAAGGCATTTCTCAAATGACTCTCCCATATCCCCGGCTCCTGACCTCTGTCAGCCGGTTCAATCAGCCCCGAGAATTGGTTGAACGCCTCGTGCAGGCGGCAGTAGTACTCATCGACCCTTTTATCTTTCTCCTGCTGGCATCGGCTGACTCTGGACATGTCGATTCGCGTCGGAAACGTGTCTCTGATCACATCAACCACTCTGTCCACAGCTCTCCGGTATGCATAATTTGCGGGATCATCCCAGTTGCTGCTCTTCCTTCTGCAATCGTCCTCTGGCACTCTGCCCCTGATCTTGTACCAGTTCGTCGGCCCCAGCTTCGACAGCTCTGCCATCATTGGGCTGAATTGTTCACAAAACCTTAACAGTTCGGTGCTCAGCTTGTCACCCCCTAGAGTCTCTTCGGGCAGTGCGTCTGGCTCAGCTCCACTTGCTGCTGCTGCTGCTTGCGGTGCTGTAGGGTTTTTCGGAGGGGAGCAGTCGAGGTCGGGATCAACTTTCAAAGCGCGCAGCTCGGCCACAGGGTAGTGATGGACATTGTACGGCGGTGGAACATGTTTAAAGACAGAAACATCAGACATATTAGTATTTGTGATTAATGCAAATGTTTTTCCTTCTTTTAATTTCCTAATTTCCTCTTCACTCACTTTTAATTCCTTCAACATTCTATCAATCTTTTTCTCATTATCCTCTACTATTGTCTGTTTTTTCTCGATCTTCGTTTCCCTCCCTGTCTTTGCTTTTTGTAAAGCCCTTCTTTCTCTTCTCTCCGCCTCGCCAAGCCAACAATTCACCGTCCCCTCACATTCCTTACACACATGCCTCTTGCCACATTTCTTTGGCACCTCACTGCCCTCCCTTACTGACTCTTTCACTGCTTTCAGCTTCACAACACTCAAGGTTCTCTCCCTAGGAAACTCATGATACATAATCAGTTTTTCTATGTCCAAAATACACTTTTCACCCACCGACTTTCTCATTTCCCTAAATGTCGGCGTGTCATATTTCCCAAATTTGCTTTGAGATTTCCCCATACTGACGTTTGACCACTTTTTCCAAAGTGCAACTTTTTTCCCTAGCGGGCGCGCCCTATTCCCTGTCAGACGTCTCCAACAGGACCAATCTTTCACCCAAGACTGGAGAGGTCGAAGCTTTCCACTTCCAATCTACCCCCGCAGCCTTCCACTGCGTGGTTGCGATCAGTACCCCCAGGGTACGTCTCCTCGCGCGTAGATTTTGTCAATTGTCAGTATGGTTCGTCCCCTTTTACCAAATTCACCTATTTACTTTCTATTTACTTTTTCCCCAAAAAAGAAAATAATTAAGTCTGTCTCTTACCCGAGAGTCTCAGTTTTGGAGGCTTGATTGGTTCGATGATTCCAGTGGTGCCTCCTCCGGCCTTCGGCGGATCGGCCCCTGTCTCCCTGAATCCTAGTCGGGGTTAGGGCTGAACGTGTCTATTGTTCAGGATGTACGGTCACCGTTCCGCTGTCAGGTCAGAAGACACAGCCATTGAATCCCACTTCTGACACCAAGTTTGTTGAGGAAATTTCCTTTGAGACCTCGGTAATAAAGACAAAACCTAAGTAATAGTTAATAAAGGTTTATTCTTTGCAAAGAAGATCAAACAGTCATACAGAAACACAGGTTTCCTGCAGAGTGTGACAAGGAGGGAGGGTTTTCGCCTCCGCTTTATACCTCTTGCACACTCAAGGTTACACGGAAAAGGCAGCTGGTCTTTTTCACATAAGATACACAAGTAAAAACACATCTCCATACATCTCCTCTCCTGGACATCCTGAGCCTATCTCCTAGGCTTCCCATGACCCTTAGGGTCACCCTCTGGTGCCATAAGGCCCCATCTCTCCGGTGCCCCCCCAGAAGCTGCTGAGGCCCTCTCTCAGAGGAATCTGATCATGGAGTTTCTCAGTTACCCTCCCATACATTCCAAAATGTTTAACACATAAGCATCAAAATCACCCCTTATGAATTTTTCTCTAACACTCCTAACATACAGCGGGTATTGATACCAGAGTAAAGCGGTTAGGGAGAAGTTCTGGGAATGTTAGAATAATATATGTCTACAAACCAAAAACTAGTGTTCTGTTTCTGTTAAGATACATTTACAGATAATGTTGTCATCCAAGATGTTTATGTATTTCTTTCTTCAGGCATTAAGAAATAGTTTTTTTGAGAATAACATTTTTAAAGGGGTCCTACTATACTTTTTCACTTTGTGAGTTTCACTTTTTGTCAGTGTGTGGTGTGTATGTTTGGCCATAAAAACACATCTACAAAGTTACGAGTCTCAAGGTCCACTCCAAAGGGAGATTGTGACGATGTCATAAGTCATCGTCAGTCAACTTTAACCTTTAGTATATTCCCTGTGTTTTGTTTGGTTTATTTTTGTTGGGTTCATACTACTTGTATTAATGTTTGTTTTCTGTTTTTGTTCTAATATAAGTTGGGGTTATTATTCTTGTCTAAGGTGCACATTAGGTCAAGAAAAAGGAGACACCAAGACGTTTCTTTCTAATATTTCTTACTTTATTTAAAGTTTGCCAACTTCATTTACTTACCTTTGTCTCTGGGTTTATGACTGCAGCAGGGTTCCAGGGGTGGGGGTTTAAGAGGAAGTACGGGCTTCCTACTTCCCATTTTATACCAATATATGGAATTCTGGGTAGTGTAGGCATAGTCCACTACATAGTCTGAGTAGGGGGTATTGTATTGTATTGTATTGTATTGTCTATATTTTGTATTTATTTTGATAATGTTGATGTCAATTCATTTTGAATGTTATATTTACTTAAGTTTATTTAGATGTTTATGGGTGTATATGAATTTTCTTTTTGCTGGTTTCCCTGTGTTTAATATGGTTTGACCCTTGGGTGTAAAATGGCTTACTTTGCCTTTCTAGAGTTAGTTGTGGTTGGGGCCTCCATAAGGAGGGTCAACTCTAGTGTTTTAATGTCATTTTTGAGTTAATAAACTCCACTGAGATTGCAACAAGTGTCTCCCTGCCTTTCTTCTGGCCATGTCCTCACAGAGATATTTAGTTTGCAAAAGATCCCTTTTCAAGAACTACAACGAACGTGTCAGGATTTAGTCTTCTCTGTTCTGTTTTCCCAGTGTTTTTCCCCCATGTTTCACATGTAAATGGTTTAGTGCTTGTTCTCCCCCTTTTGGTTTAATCTTAGTTGGTTTAGTCTTGCCCATATTTGTACTCCCCCCTCGTTATCCTGTTATCTCGTTTGAAACCATGCCTTATTTTTCTGTGTATTTAAAGTCTGTGTTTGCACTATCCCTTTGTCCGTCGATAACGTTACATGTTCTTTGTTCAAGCTCCTGGTTTTTGTTTATACGTTACTTCTGGTTTGTTTGCTCCATGTTCTATGTTTCTTTTCTTAATAAATATCAGTGTTTATTTTACTCCGGTTCATGCTCCTTCATCTCCACTCCTCAACCTGCTAACAGTGACAGAACGGCTCCTTTGGACTACAGCGTTTGTTTTTTTGTTTTTGTTTTTTTTTCTTCGAATGCAATGATATATCCCACACATTTGGTTTTTCAGAAGGCAGACATTCATTACACCCGGAACTAAACGAGCGGTTTGTGCCAGCCTGGGGGGAAAGCTATTGTAATAATTTAAATTATGTGAAAATTAATGCATTTTTGAACCACCAAGCATGAGAGCTTGTTCTAGTGCACCCCCAAAACAAAATAAAGACTTTGTAAAAGAGCATAAGGAAACTTTAAGAAAACTCCCATCTCATTTTCTCTCTCAACTTCAAAATTTTAATTTTAGCCAGATTGCTGTTATGCAGATATGATTAAATTTTAAGTTCAAACCACATTGTTCAACTATTTTCTTCCTTTGACACAGATCCAGAGGGTGTGAAGCTGAATCTGGTTGTGTGTGGGAGTAACAGAGAATTAAAATCCTTCATCTCAAACCTGATCCTGAAGCAGAGCGAGAGAAGATCAGAGCTGAGCTCAGAGTGTGTGAGGAGAGACGTGGAGCTTGATGGACGTCTGATCAGTCTGGTGGAGCTTCCTGCTCTGTTCAACACTCAGCTCTCAGAGGAGGAAGTGATGCGTCAGACTCACCGCTGTGTGTCTCTCTGTCATCCTGGAGTTCATGTTTTCATCCTCATCATTCCTGATGCTCCACTTAATAATGAAGACAGAGCAGAAATAGAGGAGATCCAGAGGATATTCAGCTCAAGAATCAACAAACACATCATGATCCTCATAAAGCAGAATTCAGAGCATCAGACAGCAGAACTAAATGAAGAAACACAGTCTGTCATTCAGAGATTTGGAGGACGACATCAGTTCATTGACCTGAACACACAAGTGTCTGTGTTGATGGAGAAACTGGAGCAGATGGTGGAGGAAAATAGTGGTGATTGTTTCTCCACAGAGACATTGATGGAGGCACAGATGGAGAAACTAAAGGAATTTGAAGAGATGAAGAGGAGAATCCATTCATTAGAGACATGGTTTCAGTCACAAGGTAATGATCAGAAAATCTGCATGGATTAAACTCTTCTCATGATTTCTAATATCTACACAGATATGTGAGACAAAACAATAACCATGTATGCAGAGTCCCAAAAATAATATGAATAGCAATTGATGCTTAAAATAAATTGTACATTAATGTTCTCTGATGATCTGGATCTTTGAAAATTTTAACTTTTAATTTTAATTTGTTTTTAGATTCAAGAGAAGATGATCTGAGGATTGTGCTGCTGGGAAAAACTGGAGCTGGGAAGAGTTCAAGTGGAAACACCATCTTAGGAAGAGAAGTGTTTATAGCCGACATTTCTCAAACATCTGTTACTAAAGAGTGTCAGAAAGAGACAGATGAAATCAACGGCAGACACATTACTGTGATCGACACTCCAGGACTGTTTGATACTGATCTGACTAATGAGGAGATCAAGAGAGAAATCACTAACTGCATCTCCATGATCCTGCCTGGACCACATGTGTTTCTCTTAATGATTCCAGTGGGACGATTCATTCAAGAAGAAATAAAATCAGTGAAGATCATCCAAGAGATGTTTGGAGAAAACTCTTTAAAGTACACCATAGTGCTCTTCACCAGAGGAGATGATCTGAAGAACAAAACCATTGAACAGTTTCTGGTAGAACCTGGATCTCATTTAAATCAGCTGATTTACGAGTGTGGAAACAGATACCATGTGTTCAATAATAAAGAGACTGAAGACCGAACACAGGTGACTGATCTACTGCAGAAGATAGACAACATGGTGAAAGCAAACGGAGGGAGTTACTACTCATGTAAGATGTTCATAGAGATGGAGAGAGAGAAACAGATGAAGATACTGAAGGAGAAAGTTGAGTAACTGAACAGAGAAAAAGGAGAACTGATGAAGAAACATGAAGATGGGGGAAGAACAACACAGTGATGAGAAAAGAATAATTTAAAGAGAGAGAAGAACAATATAAAAGAGACATTACATTTAAATAAGGGATCCACACTCTCTTAATCATCTTAATCACTTTTAATTTATTTTAATTTTGCAACAGAGCAATCAACAATCAAACGCTTCTGCAGCAAGCCTTTTCAGTGGATCATATAGACCCTTTTTCTGTTAGTAAACATTGAGACGTTTTTCTGTGGGCAGAGCTTAGGTGGAGGCAAAAAGACTGCCCTGACCGCTTTGCTAACACTAGCTATTACGGTTTGTTAACTTGCTTGATAACAATAACTGGATCAAATCTGACTGTACCTGCATAAGGTCACTCACTGTCCAGGACCGCAACTGCTTTTTGAATAAGTTAACTTTAACGGACAAAACCAGATTGGCGACCCATACATGCTTAATGTAAGGATGGATGATCTGACAGGACTAGCTCGGCTGAGTGATTCACATCTACAGAAACCTAATGTGTATATTAAAGGGAAACTCCCCTTCATCTAGTCTTGAAGATGTATATTTCAATTTCAGCAGGCAACAATTGGCCCCCCAAAAATAAAAAATAAAATAAATAATCATTCAATGTTATTAATATATTATCTGAGGATGCATGTATCATGTAATGGCCAAATTATTTTTTCAAAGTATGTATCTCCTGTAAATGATGTAAGTTTACAGAGACATTTCAGTACTTTTACATTACTTATAGCTACAGTAGGCTACATTTAATTTAAGATTTTGTATTTTCCATAAACTGCTATTTTTTCTTTGATTTGCTTATCCTTCTTGTTATTTGCTTATTCTTTTTTTTACCAAATTCTTAAAAATCCAGCACCAATCAATCACAACAATGTATACAGTTACAGATGATTAAGCATATAAATCATCAATTTGTAGTTTTACACACATGCACACAGACATTATTTCATACATGACATAATCGGAAATTCTTTAAAGAGGAAAGGAAAGTTATGAACATGCATAAAGTCTTCATAAGACAAAATGTTTCCACTCTCATAGACAATATCCATATCAAAATATATAGACTTTTGCTGGGAATTGCAAGCAAAGGGTAGTTAAAACCCCTTTCATAATCGTGTGACAAGTGAGGCATCTGCACATTCAGATTCATCCTAATGATTTGCTTGACAAGTGTCTGTCCAAGTTCTAAGAAGTATGCAGGTTCCTATTAACACATTTCTTGCCCATTAACTAAAATTTCTTCTTTAGCTGAAGAGGTACAGAAAACAACCATCTTAGCCTCACACTCCAGTTTTCCCTTTGTTTTGCCTCCAGCTAGCGCTGTGACATAATCGTGACATTGCCACTTAAAGGGTCTATAGTGTTTTAAGACATTTCCCACAAGAATTTTGTGATGGCTAAATCATTGCCAAAAAAACGTACAGTATACAATGTATCTTTGCACTCATGCCCTCTTATGACGCCACATGCACAAAAGAGAAAAGATATGGTTAACAATGGGCTTATGTATTGTGATAATGAAAGCAATTTACATTAAAGACTAGTGGTGTCAAATTTATTTGATAGATAATATCACTTATGGTGATGAAGTTGTATTTTACAGTTTAAACATCAAAGGATTATAGTAAGATAAGGACTAAAAAAGCTACACAGAGCTACAGTCTTAAACTACTCAGCAGTGAGGCAGACTGACGATAGTGTGGCAGTATAGGAATTTGCCACAGTGTATTTCTTTTTCACACTAGTGTTTTTTTTTTAATAAAAATAAATAAAAATGCTCAGAAAACTTTCTAATCGGAACTACCCCGTGAACCGGAAATAGAGGACAAGAGGTGATTAAAAGGGAGCCGGACGCATCCGGAAGTGCTGCGCCATAGACTCGTGTATTGCAGAGTGAGTACCTGTGTGGCCTACCTGCCATGGGACGGAGTGGTTGTTTTGCACGCTGTTGATATACCAATGTGGAGTTTGGAGAACATTGCGACACGAAGCTTTGGTTTTGGATGTGTTTGCAACGATCACGAACTCGCTGTAGTTGGAAATGGACCGAAAAGAGTGAAGCTTTCGTTGGCATGGTAGCCCTACGTACACCTCTCTACGGATTCGGGTCAGTGCCTGGTTATTCTTGCCACACACACACACACACACACACACACACACACACACACATTTACATACGTTGACACAGTGTCATAGTTTTATGTGCATATTTAATGTATGTGTATAATGTTAACTATGTATATTCATGTATTTACGTGTTATTTCCTTTTATTTTATGTGTTGTGGACGTGGATCTTCAGGATCTATGGCGCAGTCTCTGGAGGACTGAACGCGCCTGATGTCCGTTTTTTTCACATATATATATTTTTTTCCCTTTTCCCCCCATCACTTGGATTAAACGTTTACCTGGCACTTCAACATCCACATTTGGACTTGTTCTCGTAATTTTTGTGTGTTTTGAGTAACGGATGGAACTTTCACGCTATACCGGGTTTAAACCATGTTCATAAATGTGACAGGATTAAAAGCCTGTCTGGCGCCCGAACTCTATCATTAAATTTTTTTTTTGTGTGAAATAATTTTTGTTACGTGAGTTGGCAAACTAAGAGATCATTTTTTTCTAAGCGGATCAGTAGGCTGGCGGTAAGGACACGGGCCTGAAGTGCGGAGGACTGGGGTTCGAATCCCGTTAGAATAAAGTTTTTTTTTTTGGTGTGTATTTTTTTTTGGAGCATGGCGACCACCGTTACAGATTGACGCCAGAACAGGGACTTGAAACCAAAAGTTTGAACATTTTTGATACTGAATGTGTTCATTTTGTACATTAGGTTGTACCTGTGTTTTGGTATTGGGACATTTTGTGGTTGACATGGCTGGTGACACTGTGATTTATTGATGATTGTTTGGAGTTAATCTGAGTGTACATAGGTAATTAATGAAAGTAATTGCTTTACACTGGGTAAATAAATTGTGAAGTGTGAATTGTGAATTGGTAAAAATTGCTTATAAATAATACACTGACATTCATACATACTTTTGACATACTACATTTTATTATTTTTTGTTTAATATTTCTGTGCATTCACAATATACACATTCACAGTTCCACAATGGCAGAATCCAGTACTCCACAGAGCACTCTTCTGGACTTGGAGGTACCAGATCTACCAGAAGTAGCCACTCCTCTTTGGCCACCTCAAGCCCCTCAAACAGGTATTCCTACTTTTTGCCACACCCCAACGGTTTTCAGTAATTCTACACTACCTAGACCTCATGTGCAGTTTGCATCTTCTCCATTGCATAGCAGCCTTCCAGTCCAGATTCATTCAACAGAACAGCAACATATAGTACCAATACCTATGCAATTATGTACCCCAACCCAATCCTTTGACATGACCTCCACTTCCCATTCTTTGTCAGCATGTCAGTATGAGCTACCAGGAACTCTCCCGACACCTAGCAGAGAAATGGGACAGTTAACTTTGCAAGTTAAGGAAAACTGGAAAACTATACATGAGTGCATGAACAAGCATGAGAAAACTGTGTCTGAACTCACCCAGGAGTTACGATCCAGTACATCTACTCATAAACAGGAGAATACTGCTATGATTGTTAAATTGGAGGAAGTCAAGCAGCTTGTAACGAACACTGTATCTGCACAGAAACAACAGATTGAGAGTGAGGGGGAGAAAACCGTTAAAGCCATTGAACGGATTGTTACAGATGAATTAAAGACAGTGGTAAGTACTTTAACATCACAAATGCAGTTTCTTTTTCGGCAATTACAGTTGGAAGTGCAACAGGACATCCACACTCTTCATAAGTGCTTCCAAGACACTCATGAAGAAATGCTGAAAGAAAATAATCAGGTGATTATACGCACAGACAAACTTGCTGCAAATTTGTGTGACCTACAGACGAAAATGGAGACCAAATTTGACATTCAGGAAAAAAACATCGCTGACTTGAAAGAAAAAGGCCCTACTTCCATCAATATAACTCCTGGTACAACCACTCCAGTACTCAAACCTATGTCAACTCCCATACCTGCAACCGTTGCAAAAACTGACCACATCAGAATAACATTTCCCACTTTTGGAAGACCAAGTGATGATCCTGATCCATTACTCTATGTTACCCGTTGCCAAGATTTCCTTGCTTTACACCCACTTACAGATGAAGACATTCTAGCTACTTTTAGAACTGTTCTATCAGGCACTGCCCGTGACTGGTGGGAGGTCGCCAGAAGCACAGTTCACAGTTGGACAGACTTTCAAGCTGCTTTCCTCACTGCATTCCTTGCTGAAGACTATGAGGATGAATTGGCAGAACGTGTCAGGAAACGGTTACAGGGAGACAAGGAACCCATTCGAGACTTTGCTTTTAGTTACCGTGCATTATGTAAAAGATGGAAATCTGACCTAGTTGAAAAAGACATAGTTAAAATGATACTCAAAAATATCAAGCCATATCTTGCCAGTCACCTCCGTGGACATGTCAGTACTGTGGATGAAATTGTACGTCTTGGGCATCAACTCGAAAGAGATCATGAACAGCAACAACAAGGTGAAACCAAACTTACAAGCAAAACCCGTTCAGTATCACCCAAAAGAACACCACTCACCCCACCCATTGTCCAATGTTGGCGCTGTAAAGAATTTCACCACCCAGGTAACTGTTCACACTATGCAAACTCCAATCAACCAAGTCAGTCTTCACAAGCAAGTCATCAGCCATCTCAGACACATGAAAACCGACGAACCCACTATCCAAATAAGCCGTCCAGTAATGCAGTTTCGGCTATACCTGCAAAAAATTCAATTACCAAACAAAACAATACCACAAATTTCCCAGCGGCCAGTTCTTCAGGAAATCTAACCTGCATACCCCAACAACTGATTGTACCCCTTAGCCTTGGCTCATGGCAAGGTAAAGCTATAGTTGATACTGGAGCAAGTTACACCCTGATTCACGAGTCTCTGTGGAGAAGTCTGGCACCTGTACACCCTGAACTTCAACCTTGGACACATGGACCCCTCTACCTAGCGAACGGAAATGCTGACATCCCACTTGGATGGGCCAACCTTGAAATACACCTTCACGAACAAACTTTCACTATACCTACTGCTGTTCTTCCCACGCATGCCCTAGCTTATGCTATAGTTTTAGGATTGGATTTCATATTCTTCAGTGGATTACAACTCAATGTCATTGACCAAAAATATTCATTTAAAAATGCTCCCACTGTTGGATATCCATTCCAGCCAGGAGATGCAAGCAGGCCACCACCCAATGTTGGTTCATTACCCAAATACACCAAACCAACGTTCTCACTGATGACATCTGTTCCCCCTCCTGCACTTCTACCGGTACTACAAGCACCTGATGATCTGACATTAATCAGAAATGCTGTGGACTCGGCTCAGTTATCACCAGATGGAAAACAGACATTACATTGTCTTATTACCAATAAACCCCAAGTATGTACACTCACTCTGGGACGGACCAACATCTTACAGCATACCATTTATACAACCTGTCAAGTACCCATCAAACAGAAACCCTATCGCCTATCACCAGTTAAACAGCTTGCCATGGAAGAGCAACTGGGAGAAATGCTGAGCCAAGGAATCATCGAACCTTCACATTCCAGTTGGGCTTCACCGGTTGTCCTGGTTCCTAAAAAAGATGGAAAATTCAGATTCTGTGTTGACTACAGAAAGCTCAACTTGGTCACAGAAACTGATGCGTACCCACTACCCAATATCACAGAAATATTACAGTCACTATCAGGAGCAGCGATGTTCTCTACAATTGATTTGAACAGCGGATACTGGCAAGTCACCATGAATTCCACCAGTAAGGACAAAACTGCATTCATCACCCCTGCTGGTATATATGAATTTAATGTTATGCCTTTTGGTCTTAAGAATGCCCCCGCCACATTCCAGAGACTCATGGAGAGAGTCCTGGGAGAGCTGAAAGGAAAAATTAGTTTCGTCTACATTGACGACATCATAATCTACTCACCTTCCATCACACAACACTATCATGACCTTCAAGCGGTGTTTCACAAGTTACAAATTGCCGGACTAACCATCAATCTGAAAAAAAGTAGATTCTGCTTACGGGAAATTAGTTTTCTTGGACACATTGTAAATGTCAAAGGTATCACAGCAGATCCCAGCAAGATCCAGGCCATCCAATCATATCCTGTACCAACAACCCTAAAGGAAGTACAGAGATTCCTTGGATTGGCGGGATGGTATCATCGTTTTGTACCAAATTTCTCAAGTATTGCGGAACCACTCAATGCGCTGAAAAAGAAAGGACATCAATTCTACTGGACAGCCCCATGTCAACACGCCTTTGAGAAACTTAAAGCCTACCTTACCTCATCACCCATTCTTGGACATCCTGACTTTCAAATCCCCTTCATCGTCTACACTGACGCTAGCGACTCTGGACTAGGGGCCATTCTTGCACAGCGAAACCAATTAGGAGAGGAAGTTGTGATTGCTTATGCAAGTCGAACACTTACAGGAGCAGAACTCAACTACACTGCAACAGAGAAGGAATGTTTAGCTGTTGTCTGGGCTCTAGAAAGATGGCAACACTATTTAGAGCTTAAACAATTTATAGTTGTAACCGACCACTCTGCCTTACAATGGGTTATGAACTCTACAAAAACCACCAGTCGACTACTGAGATGGGTCTTAAGATTACAGAAATTCAACTACATTATTGAATACCGAAAGGGAAAACTCAACGTAGCACCGGATGCACTCTCCAGAATGTCTCCAGTCACCAGGTGTAACTTGTACACAAGTCAGAAAGACATAGACCTACCTTGCACAGTTGTAAACATTTGGGAAGAACAACAAAGAGACCCCGAAGTAACCAAATTACTGCAAGCGCTTGCGGAAAACCAGGACCTGGAGAAACAGTATGAAGTAATCAATGACAAACTCTACCTGAAAACATGTCAAACAAACAACCAAATACATTACAAAGTCTACATTCCTCAAAATCTCAGAAATCTGTTTATTCAACATTACCATGCCAGCCCACTTAGCGGCCATGGCGGAATCTTCAAAACGTACAAACGATTACGTGACGTTGCTTTCTGGCCAGGAATGTGGACGGACGTGAAGCATCATGTAAAATCCTGCATCACCTGTCAAAAATCAAAAAATGAAAACCAAAAACCAGCCGGAAAAATTCAACAAACCATCACAACACGGCCCAACCAGATGTTAGGTGTTGACATCATGGGACCCCTACCAAAAAGCAATAATCAAAATGAGTACCTGCTTGTCTTCATTGATTATTACACTCGTTGGGTTGAACTTTTTCCTATGCGCAATGCTACAGCTATCACCATTGCCAAAATCTTCAGAAAAGAAATCCTAACTCGTTGGGGTGTACCGGATGTTCTTATTTCGGATAGAGGTGTACAATTCATTTCATCTGTTTTCAAAGAATTATGTGAAAACTGGAACATCACACCAAAACTCACCACTGCGTACCATCCTCAAACCAATCTCACTGAAAGAGTCAACCGCAACCTGAAAAACATGATGACTGCATATGTAGAAGACAATCATAAAAAATGGGACCACTATTTATCTGAATTTCGTTTTGCGTTAAACTCCGCAACACAGGAAACCATTGGACTATCACCAGCAGAGCTCCAGCTTGGACGAAAGCTCCAAGGTCCAATGGACAAAATCCTGCAGGATAACACTCTGTCACCGGATGCTGCTGCTTATGATGTAGTTCATCACCTCCAGCAATTACAACTGCAAGCAAAAGAAAACAGTCAAAAAGCAAAGAAAAGGCAATTAAGGAATTACAACAAGAACAGGAGAGAAGTAACATTTAAAGAAAAAGACAGAGTGTGGTTACGAAACTTCCCACAATCCAGTGCACAACGAAATTTCAGTGCAAAATTAGCTCCCAAGTGGAAGGGCCCTTACCGTGTTCTGCAGCAACTAGGTCCATTGAACTACAAAATAGTCCTTGAAGACACAGGAGAAGACATTCGGACAGCCCATGTCTGCAACCTGAAAATGTGTTATCCCACTGCGGAGGACTTAGAGATCCAAGGAAAAGAAAAACTACACAAGCTTTTCCAAGACTCTTCTGAGGAAGACGAGGAATTTTTGGGTTTCTAATTGTATCTTTTCTAGGGGGGGGGAGAGTGTGGCAGTATAGGAATTTGCCACAGTGTATTTCTTTTTCACACTAGTGTTTTTTTTTTAATAAAAATAAATAAAAATGCTCAGAAAACTTTCTAATCGGAACTACCCCGTGAACCGGAAATAGAGGACAAGAGGTGATTAAAAGGGAGCCGGACGCATCCGGAAGTGCTGCGCCATAGACTCGTGTATTGCAGAGTGAGTACCTGTGTGGCCTACCTGCCATGGGACGGAGTGGTTGTTTTGCACGCTGTTGATATACCAATGTGGAGTTTGGAGAACATTGCGACACGAAGCTTTGGTTTTGGATGTGTTTGCAACGATCACGAACTCGCTGTAGTTGGAAATGGACCGAAAAGAGTGAAGCTTTCGTTGGCATGGTAGCCCTACGTACACCTCTCTACGGATTCGGGTCAGTGCCTGGTTATTCTTGCCACACACACACACACACACACACACACACACACACACACACACACACACACACATTTACATACGTTGCCACAGTGTCATAGTTTTATGTGCATATTTAATGTATGTGTATAATGTTAACTATGTATATTCATGTATTTACGTGTTATTTCCTTTTATTTTATGTGTTGTGGACGTGGATCTTCAGGATCTATGGCGCAGTCTCTGGAGGACTGAACGCGCCTGATGTCCGTTTTTTCACATATATATATTTTTTTCCCTTTTCCCCCCATCACTTGGATTAAACGTTTACCTGGCACTTCAACATCCACATTTGGACTTGTTCTCGTAATTTTTGTGTGTTTTGAGTAACGGATGGAACTTTCACGCTATACCGGGTTTAAACCATGTTCATAAATGTGACAGGATTAAAAGCCTGTCTGGCGCCCGAACTCTATCATTAAATTTTTTTTTTTGTGTGAAATAATTTTTGTTACGTGAGTTGGCAAACTAAGAGACTGTTTTTTTCCTAAGCGGATCAGTAGGCTGGCGGTAAGGACACGGGCCTGAAGTGCGGAGGACCGGGGTTCGAATCCCGTTAGAATTAGGTTTTTTTTTTTGGTGTGTATTTTTTTTTGGAGCATGGCGACCACCGTTACAATATAATAGATCAGTAATATAATAGATCAATAACAATCAGTCTGTACATGAGATTTAACATTATTTAGAACAGCATTACCTGCAATTCAAAGCTTCTCCCTGTTCATCCCTTGATGTCGCATACAGTAGAACTGTATTGTAAAAAGTTGTGAAATTTGGCACACAAATAGAAGACAATCTCAGCAATAACTATTGCAATTTTGGATTCACTAACTCAGTTGTCTAAACTCAAGTTTATGCAAATAACTTTTGAATTATAATGACTAGAAACCAAATTATTTTTTCCCCTGTATCCTTGGCTTAATTATTGGATTGTACACAATGATGTCATTTTGGAAGGTTTTGTGATTCTCACTTACAGATCTCTGCTGGCCTAATAAACATTGAGAATCAATGAGATGGCCTGTTGAAAGTTAAATTTGAGTTCAACACTTGCTTTTAACTCTTGTTCGAAATGTAATCTGTAGTTGTCAATCTCTATTATTGTCACTTTCAGATTAAGTTTCACCATCAGATGCAGGATGTTTGAGAATCTTGCTGTTTGGGAGGACAGGAAATAGAAAGTCTGCCACAGGAAACAGTATCCTAGGAAAAAACAAGTTTCACAGAGAAGCCAGTTCAAGCTGTTATTGATACTCCAGGACATGACACTGAAAAAAAAAAAAAAAAAAAAACAAGTGCACACTCTAAAAAGTGCTGGGTTAAAAAATAACCCAACCATAACCCAGCTGCTGGGTAACTATGGGACAGGACACGCATTGGGTTGTTTTGACCCAAGTGCTGGGTTAAATCATTTGACCCAAAATGCTGGGTTGTTTATTTGACCCAACCAGTGGGTCAGATTAACTGTGTTGCTGGGTTAAAAACTACCAAAATATTGGGTTATTTATCGCTAATTGCCTTGCTACCTTTATATTTACCAATAATAATATATAAATCACAAAAGAATGTAAAATTATTATTGTTTTTCTGTAATACAGTTACACAACACAAAAATTTAATATGTAAATGTCATTTTAATGAGTTTTCATATTTCTTTTTAATACAGTTTTCAAATAGGTGTAGCTGTCACACATTTTGTCCAACCCTTAAAGACACAAATAACGGTTTTAGTAGATCAGTTTCTTTTAAACAAAACTGTAAACAAGGCACACTATATTCATATTCTTTATGTCAACATTGCAGCAGCAGAACACTCAAAAATGAATTATTACCACATTAGAATCATTCCAAACATTGTGCCATTAAAACTAAGCCAAACAAAGAGTCCACCAGACAATTCTTACAATTTAAAACATGTTACAAGTGGCCAAAAAAAAAAACTTCACACATGAAGACTTATGTCCATCAATATGATATAAGCTGGAGAAATTCCCAGGCAACAAGTCCGCTTCAATGGCATGGCCTGGAACAATGGCGAAGGTCTAGAAATGTTGTTGTCTCATCCCAAGGCTCAAATCCACCATGTTGGTCCCCACCTGTTAATTATACGGCATTTAGTCTTGCAACATTACATTTTAAGTTAAGTGTATTTTATGAACATAAACACAGAGGCATGAAATAAATGCTCATTTTACTTCTCAACTTTTCATACAGTTGTGGTCAAAATTATTAGAACACTAGTATTTTCACAAGCTAAATAAGGTTTTAAGTCAATGATTTCTATCTTTTGCTGTAGTGTGTCAGTAGGAAATATCGGTTTACATTTCCATTTATTTTGCCATTAATGGTGATAATCCAGTGACATTTTTGTTCTGTGCTCCACACAGGATCTGATCTCATCATCATCCAGAAGAACTGTGAAAGCGTCACCAAGATGCTCCAAGAGACCTAACTGCAAAGCTACAGTACTGTTAAAAGTTTTAAGCACTTGTCTAAAAATGTCATAAAATGACGCTGTCAAAAATAATGTCATAAATAAATGTTCTTAATCAATTAACCTTGATTAACTAAATTAAATCAACATTTGGTTTGACCGTCCTTTTGTGTTTAAAGCAGCTTTTGCCCTACACTAGGTGCACTTGCACATAGTTTTTCAGGTAGCTTTGCAGGTAGGTCTCTTGAAGCATCTTGGGGACGTTGTCACAGTTCTTCTGGATTTAGTCTGTCTCAGTTTGTTCTGTTTCTTCATGTCATTCCAGACAGACTGGATGATGATGAGATCAGATCTCTGTGGAGGATTGGCTGTTGTGCCAATGTAAACCGATATTTCTTACTGACACACTACAGCAAAAGATAAAAAACACTGACTTAAAATAATTTTTAGCTGGTGAAAATACAACAGTTATAATAATTTTGGCCACCACTGTGTTTATATATATACATACACCCTTATTAGAGCCGAAAACGTAAAACAAAACTTACAGGTTGTACGTCAATGAATGGCCTCCGGGATTCCGTGGTTGTGGGTCTGAAGACCTTTTATCCAGAGGGGGCAGGACTTTGAAAGCACTTTCCCCTTTAGCATCTAAACCATAGGAATAATATGCAAACTGTGAACCATATTTTATAATCAAAACAAACTGAAACACTTCCATATGAAGATTTCTTCATTCCTTTAAATAATGCAAATTAATTCCCACCCTCATTCAACTACTGCAGGTTAAGTTTAGGTATGGGGTCAGATTCAGGGATGTTGAATATGCTCATGCAGAATAAGGCATCAGTTTGTGCTTCATAAGTACTAATTAACAGCCAATATACAAGCTAATAAGCAACTAGTTAAGTGTTACTGTACCATTGTATTTACCAGTTGATGTGTGTCAAATACAGTTGCATATTGTTTTACAGATTGACATATTATTAGAAAAAGCTTACCTTAAGTCATGTCACCCAGCTCTGAATGCACCTCACTGAGCCCTGGCAAGAATTAGGTCTGCAACTGTAGACCAGTCTTCAAAAAGTCTGCCTCTGGATATAGCTTCCTAAAGTCTTGTGAAATATGATCAAATCTGAAAAACAAATGTGGTTCAATAAGTTTAAGGTTTATACTGGTCTCCTAGTTTGTAATGCAACACAGGCATTCACTAAAATAGAGGAAGAAGGGGCCGTTCACATGCCGCGCCTAAAAACGCGTGAAAACGCAAGACGCGTCGCTTTCTTTCCAAAAACGCAGCTTGCTCTCCCATGGCGTCTGCCGTTGCTAAGCAAACATGTCCCGCGCCTGGAAAAAATGAGCTTCCATTATGAGCGTATAATAACGAACTTCAGTGCGCAAAAAACGCGACATGTGAACGGCCACATACACCACGAGAGATTAAGGCCCAATCCCAATTCTATTTTCTACCCCTTCGCCTACCCCTCGCCCCTTCCCCTTGTCCCTTGAAACAAAGTGTAAAGGGGAAGGGCTAAAATATTTCCCCTAAGAAATGGGACACCACTACAACACTGTTATACGTCATCATACGTTGTCGCTAGTTCCTAATGTTACGTCAGAGGACATGTGCAGATGTTTATCACACATTTCAAGATGTCAAAAATGTTGTCATGTTGCAAAAAGTACAAATGTACGGTGTACGCACCGTTCATTCACATGTGGCCGTAAGCAAAACAAACGCATTATCACATGCGCGGCAAATTGCTAATCAGTGTAGTGGTGCCTGGAGAAGTATATATGCTTCATTTGTGAATTTCGTTTTCAACTTTCTATTTGAACGCGTTCGTTTTCTGGATCCTTGGACTAAAATCTTTACAGGGGTTCACTGGTTTAAGAAATTTCTGATCGTAAAAATCAGCTTCTTTTTATTTGTAAGGTATCGTTTGTATTATTATGTACTGATTTAAATTACTGGTGCGGTAGACGTAGCGAACGCAGGTGCATTAGGCGCAATCATCTCAAAGCAAGCCGGCTCCACGGTCCTGACTGCATCATCACTGCCTTTATTGGGTGTTTTTAGCGAATATTTACATTTATTCACATGACTGGATGTGGTGGACTGCCATGATTTTGGCGAATGCAGGACACTGAATAATGCGTATCAGAGGGGATTTAAAAAGTGGAAGTGTGTATACACCGTATACCTGCGTACACCCTCCACTACACCACCGTTGCAAATTGCCGTGCCACTGGTCTTTCATGTTTCTAAAATGCAGTCAAGTGTATATGACATAAAAATATATTTTGTAATATCGTGCAATCAGTGCTATCTGCTTGCAAACTTTAGCGATTTTTTTGCAAACGTTTATTTACAAAACAACACCATAAACACAAACACAATATTGAAGGTAATATACATATAATGAAACATTGTCATCAAAATCCTTATTAAAGGCAAAAATTACTTATATTTACGAGTCTGCTTGCTCGAGTGAGCAGCTATGTTGGAAATTTCTCTTAGCCCTTCGTTTGAAGTGAGGTCCTGAAAAATCTTCGTTTGGAGGGCTATCTGGCCCTTCCCCTTACCCCTACCCCTCCAACCAAAAGAGAAATGAGACACCCCTACCCCTTCACGTGAACGCGCCAAACGGAGGGGTAGGGCTAAGTGTAGGGGTAAGGGGTAGAATTGGGATTGAGCCTAAGTCTAACTTTACATATTGTAGCTAAGACAACATTACATTTAAGTAATAAACAATAGTACATAGCAGTCATATTGTGGTTTAACATTATTAAAGTAAGGGACATAGCGTTTTAGCTAATGCAGATAAGTTACCTCAAGGAAAAAAACGCGAAAATGCTCAACATAAAACATATGGATCTATCGTTGGATTCGGCACGTCGCAAACATTTACTTGAAAAATATGCCCTTAAAAGATCCATTTTTGAATGAAATATTCTAATTTTGACAAAACATTACAAAGCAATACAGTATGCAGACAGTAAAGGAACTTACCCCCGTATTTCTGACCTACTCTTTCCATAAGGCGTTAAAATAAAGGCCATATGTAACTTATACTGTAAATTATACAAATAACACTACACACACACACACACACACACACACACACACACACACACACACACACACACACATTATATAACAATAAAGCGATTGTTGAGGCAAAAAAGTACATCGCTAGGCTGCTTAAGTTAACGTTCGTCATTCACGGAATAAAAAACCCCGCACAGCGACATATCAAATATTGCATTAAACAGTGAAATCAGTGTGCTCTAAAACACAACTTATTAAAAATAAAGGTAAATAATTATATAATCATATTATTAATTTACCTTATAATCCTGCTTGCTGCGAGGTGTGTGACCGCCTGGCGACGAGACGAGTGAATAATGCAGAATGTTCGATGAAGTGAAAAAAAATAAACAAACCGGTTGGATCAAAATAACCCAACCCAGGTGTTCATAGTGAAAGAACCCCTTATAGTCCATTTGACCCAGCATGATCAACCCAACTGTGTGTTTACAGTGCCTCAAACAACCCAGAATTTTGACCCAGCACAATTAACCCAGCAATGTGTTTACAAAAATAACCCAGCACTTTTTAGAGTGCAGGAAGAAATAATGAACTATATTTCACTGTCAGCAATAATGTTCTAAACAAACTTGTTGAGCCAAATAACAGGCACTGTTTCTTTTTAGTAAATGTGATGGTTTTTTGTATTTTTTGTTCTCTCAATCATATGGAAGTCCATTTCCAGCATTGAGTAAAAAAATGGAAATGGTAATTGCAATGTTTGTCTCACAATTTTGAATTTGTTCTTGAAATTATGAGATTATATCCTGAAATTCTGAGTTGTAACTCAACTGCTGGGTTGTAACCACTCACTAAAAATAGTTGGGTTAAAAATGACAACAGATAACCCAATGGTGGACTGATGTAGCACTGGCCTGTTGTTGGGTTATTTTAACCCAGTGCATTGGGTAGTAAGTTTTACCCAGTAAACTGGGTTATAAAATAATTTGATAAATGTTGTTTCAACTATTCTGGAATTATTATTTTTATTGTTGTTGTGTAAATAAAAATGTACAGAGTATAAAAATATTGAAAATGCCTTATTGGCATTACATTTAAAGTTGCAAACACTTCTGTTAAATAAAGCTATTGGTTGCAATTACATTATTTATTACCTCCTTATCACATTAGGTTACTTGCTGTTTGTCACAAGACCAGTCACCTCAGCTCACCACATTTCCCAGAATCCTTCCTGTGTCACACCTGCTCACGGTCCACAGTCACCGCACCTGTCTGCCATTAGCTTCATCAGTGGGTCTTTTGCTGCATTCACGCCATATCATAAATAACTTCGAGATGACAACATGTGATGAACACTGTTCACTATTCATATCTATGCATTTTATCTTTATGTTACTGGCAGCTGTCAAACACATAATAACAACATTAGATTACATTTGTGCTGCTGCTAAACATCGCAGAACACAGAAAGCATGTCAGGTAAAAATAATTAACGTATTTGTTTGTTTGTAGTTTGTTATTAATAATGACGGCGATAAATCTGCTGCTAACTTAAACAACAACAAAAACAGCAACAAAATAAAATAACAGCATGAATGCTAACATAATGTTTTTATATTATAGTACATTATAGTATCTGCATATGTGTCTATTTCCCCTTTTTAGAGCAATAAGTCTTTTTTGAAAGCGCCATCATTTTTCTCTTGTTCTGCGTGAGGTGCAGCGGTCACGTGGTACAAGCCGTTGCTCTCTGAAAACTACCAGTTCACAAGATGTAATACGACTTCTACGAGGACGTTAAACGCTTTTTTACAAGTTGGTATCTCTGAATTACGACAATTACCCTTTGTTCTCACCGCAGATCATTACCCAGACTCTAAGTTTAGTGTTTGTGGTGGGCAGAGCGAGGTTAATTATTAAATAAAAAGGTTAAATTACATTGACAGATAGTGTTTCTACTGAGCACTTGGATGAAACAACTGGATTCATATGAATTACTTTAGCCTTGTTTTTGTTAACGTTTTGAAACGTGAACCTGTTCGGATGGACACAAATCTCGGTTTCATCAGGTTTTGGTTCGCTAGTCTTAAAGGGTTAATTTGGAACAACGTGTGGGTAAGTAATTGTTGACAGCGTTTAGAAATGTAATTTTATACAATCTAATTAATAGAAAATTAATGTGTTACATTATTATTTTTACTCAGCTTCTTCAAGCGTCAAGTTCAAGTCATTAATTGTCAATGTATCGTGTCCAAAACACAATGATAAGCTTTAATAAATGCTTCTCCACAATCTATAAAACAAGACAGAATATAACAATACCGTTCTTTGCGTGTGTACTTAGATCCTATTAATCAACAGAGCGCCACCCTCTGGCTGAATTACGCAAAGACACAAAACATCCTCCAAAGTGCGTCTTCAGGTACGACCCAGAATTGCCTCTTTGTCCAGTCTCTTTATGAGGGGCGAAGGTCAGCTATCGTCTGTCAGTGCTTTTCTTTCGATTTCGACATTTGTGTAGGTGCTCAAATGGCGTCAGGTAAGAATCAAAATGGATACAAATATATACAAATTTTCTCGATTTGTAAAGTAGTCTGTTTATGCTATATTATCAAAGACATTTATTTACACCGTTTAGTTTATTAAATCATATTTCACCGTGCTCTTACATAAATGTTTAGTTGTGGCATTGGGAAGAAACAAACTTATGTGTGAGTTTTTTTTATTATTAATCTGTGGTTTTTCCCACTTATTCTTGTGGATTTGTGGTTAATATTTTAATGTAGGCTACAGATAGATGTTTGCATTAAGTATGAGTGTAACTTTGACGTTGTAGATGAGAATCAATTAAATTGGTGTTGATCTGTACCCAATTAGTTTTACTAGTAATTGCAAACATTGTGAAGTCACAGTTTTTTAGTGCACATGCTTTTTAAAATAATTTATAATAAATAAATCTGTTTTCTCTCTCTGTATGTGTGTGTGTAATTTTTCTTCTCTAGCAGCAGCAGGTAGATATAGTCCAGTACATGTTCATCCTAACAGTAAGTAAATTACCTCATTGCCAGTGATATTAAAATGTGTCAAACATTTATGTGTTGAAATATTGTGTTGTAACAGTTAAAGTATAATTCACCAAAAATTAAAGTGGTTATTCCCAATGTGTTAAGATTTAATTTTTAATTTATAATGTTAATGTTTACTGTGTGTGAATGTAAAAAAAAAAGAAAAAAAAAGTGTGCTTTATTGATGAAGTCACTTGTGTTTAAATGTCTGGTTGTGTGTGTGAGAGACATAAGGTGCTGTAGATCAGTGGTTTTTCAAACTGTTTAATGGTGAAGTTCCCCAAATATAATAGTCCCTTTTCAGGAGAAATAATTACGTTCTAAAATTGTAATATTGTTGACTTATTTCAATAGTAAAACATTCATACCCCAGGTAAAAAAAAGTGCACTTCAATAATATAAGTGCTCTAATTTCCTACTTATTATATTAAAATAAAAACAATCACACATCACAATCAGATATGCATCAGGATTGACGAACAGTCTCTGTGCACAGAATGAAGTATTCCTTTTTCGTTCAGAGTACACAACAGTTATTTGTGATTATTTGTATGTCGCAGCAGTGCTGTATAAATACAGTATTTTATACTGATCTCTCCACATAACTATTAAGTATTAAACCAATCTACATCTTTTATATGTGTTTCTAAAGCTTCTGCAAGGGTTATTTGATGTAACTACTTGTGTCTTTTGTGAAATTTGCTAATTCTGTTCTGACATTCTTTGGTGATAATTGTGCAGTGCTGTTTAATTGCATTATGTTTGTGTGTCTGTGCTCTTTTTCAGTGAGTGATCTGAGGATTGTGCTGATAGGAAAGAATGGATCAGAAAACAGACGAGTGGGAAACACTATACTGGGTGCAGAAGTGTTTCACAGTGAAGATGCATCTTATTCACAGATGCACAGTGTGGGAATCAGAGGAGATGTGGAAGAGAGACACATCTCAGTCATCAACACTCACCTGCTGTATCTACATTTCCCACAGCATCAGATAATACGGGCAGTGACAGAGTGTGTGTCTCTGTCTGCTCCAGGACCTCATGTGTTCGTACTCGTACTGCAGTATAACGACTTCAATGAGAACGACAGACAGAGAGTGAAATATGTGCTGAACCTCTTCAGTTACCAGGCCATGAAACACACTATAGTGCTGACTACTGATGAACAGACATGGAGATCCAAACTAACTTCTATGATATGGAGTAATGCTGTTTATAAATTAATAAGGAAGTGTGGCGGAGGACATCTACAGTTTGATACAGAATTGCGATCTGAGTTGATCAGAAAGACAGAAGAGTTGCTCAATAAAGATCATAAAGAATTTCTCATGTGTAACATGTATGAGGATAGAGGTGATGGAACATCAGTGGATGAAGATCTGAGCAAATCTGGAGGTATTTTAACGACACCTATATGATGTTTAAGTTTAACTGTTCCTCTAAATGCTGTAGTGTCACTGCATACAGTAGATCCATTCAAGAGTACATTCACCCAAATAATATGTCTGTAAACTGCTGCCAAGTAGTCTTCAGTTGTTAAAAGAATGTGTTGTAGTCTAATGACATTTTACAATAAAATATTTTTTGTTGATGTGTGTACATGGTACCAAAGCTGACCTACTGTGAGTCTACTGTCTCTATTGTTTTCAGTGACTGCTGGGAAACCAAAGCTGAACATTGTGCTGTGTGGAAATAATGCAACACTCAAGAACTCAGTGTCTGAAATGTTTAGAGGGGTAACAAGTAAATCTCAGGAAGAGATGAGTAAAGTGTGTCAGAAGAGAGAGGGGACGATTCAAGGACGGCAGATCAATGTAATAGAGCTTCCAGCTCTAACTCAGCTCTCAGAGGAGGAAGTGATGCGTCAGACTCACCGCTGTGTGTCTCTCTGTGATCCTGGAGTTCATGTTTTCATCCTCATCATTCCTGATACTCCTAATAATGAAGACAGAGAAGAAATGAAGAAGATCCAGACGATCTTCAGCCCAAGAATCAACAAACACATCATGATCCTCATAAAGCAGAATTCAGAGCATCAGACAGCAGAACTAAATGAAGAAAGTACACAGTCTGTCATTCAGAGATTTGGAGGAAGACATCAGTTCATTGACCTGAACACACAAGTGTCTGTGTTGATGGAGAAACTGGAGCAGATGGTGGAGGAAAATAGTGGTGATTGTTTCTCTACAGAGACATTGTTGGAGATACAGATGGAAAAACTAAAGGAATTCGAAGAGATGAAGAGGAGAATCCATTCATTAGAGACATGGTTCCAGTCACAAGGTAATAATCAGAAAATCTGCAGGGAATAGCTTTTATGATAATTAAAGTTTACATAGATATGATAAATATAATGTTATTTGCAAAGAAAATGATTAGCACATGATGCCTCAGTATAAATTATACACAATATTCTCTGATGATTTTCATAATTTGATGTATCTTTAGATTCAAGAAAAACAGAAGATGATCTGAGGATTGTGCTGCTGGGAAAAACTGGAGCTGGAAAGAGTTCAACTGGAAACACCATCTTAGGAAGAGAAGTGTTTAAGTCAGACATTTCTCAAACATCTGTTACTAAAGATTGTCTGAAAGTGACAGCTGTAATCAATGGCAGACACATTACTGTGATCGACACTCCAGGACTGTTTGATACTGAACTGACTAATGAGGAGATCCAGAGAGAAATGACTAAATGCATCTCCATGATCCTGCCTGGACCACATGTGTTTATCATTGTGCTCAATTTAGGAAAACGATTCACTCAAGAAGAGCAAACGGCAGTGAAGATCATCCAAGAGACATTTGGTGAAAACTCTCTCAAGTATACCATAGTGCTCTTCACCAGAGGAGATGAGCTGAATGACAAACCTATTGATCAGTGTTTAGGAAAACCTGGATCTGCTCTGAATCAACTGATTGAATCATGTGGAAACAGATACCATGTGTTTAATAATAATGAGACTGAAAACCGAACACAGGTGACTGATCTACTGCAGAAGATAGACAACATGGTGAAAGCAAACGGAGGGAGTTACTACTCATGTAAGATGTTCATAGAGATGGAGAGACAAATACAAGAACAACAGATGAAGATACTGATGGAGAAAGTGGAGCAAGTCAACAGAGAAAGAAGAACTGATGAACAAACATGAAGAAGAGAAAAAGATGATGAAGATGGAGATGGAGGAAGAAAGATAGAACCATTAGAAAGAGAGAAAGAGAAGAAGAATTTATTTAGAGAGAAGAACAATATAAAAGAGACATTAAAGAAAAAGAGGAACAAGAAGAGGAGGTTTAGAAAGAGAATGGGCAACGTGGAATGAATATAATCAAAGACAAGAGATAAACTATGGAAGAAAGAGAAGAGAAGAAGAGGATGAGAGAAGGAGAAAGATAGAAAAGAATCTCGATCAGAAACTTGAACAAGAGATAGAGAGAATGAACTTGAAAATGGAGGAAGAAAGAGAGAATCATGATAGAGAGAGAAAGAGGAGAACAATATAAAAGAAACATTAAACAAAGGACCAAGTAAGAAAGAAGAGAAGAAAAAGAAAAAAGAAAATTAAAAGTGGTATGAATATATTCAGAAACTAGAAAGTAAGAAGATCTTCAGTTCAGACTTAAAGAATAGTTGTGCTTTTTTTATGCACTTACCATATATATTTTTTAATTGTACTATACTAAGCGCATATTAAATGTCAGATTTTGGAACAACTTCAGGTATGTTACGTGTTATTTAAGATACCATGATATGATTATGATGTGATTTACTATGATTTCAATTACTGTAGTCAAGGCTGCCAGTTATACTCTAGTATTACTACAGTATAACTAGTAGAACCATTGCATCAAAAACGTTGTTTGAACCAAAAAAGCATGCTTACTCATGGTTGCTACAGTTTTACTATACTACTATACTATTTACTACTAGTCGATTGTCATTTAGTGCTTTCTATAATACTTCTTTCAAAACAGGTCCACGGAAAATGCATGTTTCGATGTTACAATTGAAAAATATTCTTTAAACAGGCAGAAATGACTAACTCAAGTTATGTGTTCAGAACACTATCCTTCAACATTACTAACAGTTACGTTTAACGATTTTCAACCCACTTTTTATTGTTACAGTGTTGGTACCCTGCTGAAAAAAAACAACAACAAAAAAAAACAGCATATGCTGGTTAGTTATGTTTTGGTGCTGGGATGCTGGTTTTAGCTGGTTTATGCTGGTCAAGGACCAGCAAAAAACAGCAAAAGACCAGCAAAAACCAGCAAAGGACCAGCATAAACCAGCTAAAACCAGCATCCCAGCACCAAAACATCCTTTTGGGGTCTTTTTTTTTTTTTTTTTTTTTTTTTTTTAAAGTGGACCTTTTTCAGTTCCCATCCATTTTGTATTTAATTACGAGATTTAAATAGCCTACTTCATTTTGGTGACTTCTCATGCATGTTTGTGCTGGATTAGCATGTCTGTTGGTATCTTAATAAGCATGATTTTTGATGCACCAAACATATTTACTACAATGAGTTTAAACTTACCAACATCATGTATCACCTTCTTCAGTAAATATACACAAATACCTAAAGCAATTAATAAAGAGCCACAAGTGACATTGTTAATGCAATAAATGCACAGATCCTTTGTACCGACACACTTCCAATTGAGTTTATGTTTGTAGGATTTAAATAAAAAACTTTGCCAGAGCCAAAACATCAGGGGGTTGAGGGCTCAAATCATGGTCATGTAAGATTTACTGATCCAGTGGTGGGTGAATGTGTATCCCTCTAGGGGGGTCCGGGGGCATGCCCCCCTGGAGAATTTTTTTTACATTTTAAAGTTAAATTAATTCATTTGGTGCATTTTGAGAGTGCAAAAATAAGAGCTACAACTATGTTCAGTGGGCAAATTGAACAAGAAAAATAAAAAAGTTGATGACAATCTAAAAAGGGTCCAGAACTGCCTCTAGTCAGAAAGTACTGAGTTTTCTGGGCCCCTTTCAACCTCTGGGCCCTATGCAGTGCCCTCCTTTTCAAAACACAAATATCAAGAAAGGATTTTTATTTAACTATTTAGACCCACGTGGTATTTGCAGGATTATTAAAATCAAAATTAAGGCTTTGTCTTACCTTTTTAAGACCTGCAGAAATAGAATTAATATTAAATGAGAGGGCTAAAGCAATGTCTAGTAAACCTCTATCATGATTTACAGCTCAGATAATGTTAATCAAAAACAATAACATCTGTAAAAATTGTAACAAGCTCATTTTTATATGGTGAAATTTAATTATTCTGACTGTTTGAGTTATTAAAATGAATCCTTGCTAGTAGCATACATGATAACCAGTAAAAACACACATATAGGCCTTTAGCGCCTAACACCATGGTATAAAAATTAACTACGTATTTTCTATGTACTGTATTTGTATAAAGAACAGTGGTCTGAATACATTTAGTATAAATGCACAAACGCTATAGATACTCTAATTATATTACATTACTTATTTACAGTTAATACATGTCTACATTAATATTATATTCCGCATTTCTGCCGCTTTAATACCATGGTCCAGTTAGTGTAAAATAAATAGGCTATATGGAAAATGATTCTGACTGTATCGTCGCGCACAGTGTTTCTCCTGTTTGTCAGCGCTGTTTTGCCTGTTTAAGTCGCAAAGTCATTTGTGTTTTTCACTAAATTAAAGCGCTTCACTGTGGATCTTGCAGCGCTGTTCAGAGCTCGCTAGTAAACGCGTCTGCTCTTGTGAATTTGCGCTCCACTGCTGTTTGAACTGTGATCCGAGCGGATAACCGGTCCGTGTGGCAAGCTTTAAATGACTAGCGCACTTAATCCATAATGTGATTCTTGTCTTTCCTTGCCCAAAATTATGACATCTTTAATAATTAAGGCTTTTATACTTATTAAGGTATTTAATACTTTTCAAGGCTTTAAATGTCGTTGTTATTTAAAAGAACACTTGTTTATATATATAAAAAAAAAGTATTTAAATTATGGACCTTTGGCGTATGGGGTGGTTCGTTCGAAGGTAACCTGCAGGTAACGTGACGTCAAGTGGCGCTGCCTGCAAAGACAGATAGAGGCGGAGATTTCACTTGAGATTAGACGGAGAATGTGAATTTAATTGGGAGAAAATACCGACGACATATGGATTCGGACACGGACCGGGTTCTGTGTTTGGCATTGCTCATCACTGCTGGATTTCAGCTTTGACTAATTTGAAATTTCGGGGAAAAATACCGAGGACATGACCTCGGTGTCCTCAATGGTAGATACGGCCATGATAGCCTACCTATGCTGTGTTTAAATGGGTTGCAACTTGCTTGAGCAACTTAATATACAAATCTAGAAGTCAAGTGCATTGAATAGGCCTAATACGCTGTTTATTACAGAAACAGCATCTTCCTCATAAAAGGGGTAAAATAGATGGACGCAGCAAGTTTCATTTCAGGAAAAAAAAAAAAAAAATCCGCAAGTCAGCTCTCGTGTTTTTCTTTCTATTTCGACTAGTTTTGCTGTTGAAATGGCGTCAGGTAAGAATTAAATTAAATACAAATATATACAGCAACGTTTCCTCGATTTATGATTTATTTATGAAATATATAACAGATATATATATAATATATACAAATATATAACAGAAGACAGTTGTTTACTTGTTTAGTTTGTTGAATGATATTTCACTGTGCTCTTACTGTACATTTATCTTTAATCGTGTAATTGAACACCAGGAAGAAACTACACTTCTGCGTGAAGTTTCTTTTAATAATCTGCAATTCTTTCCATTTATTGTTGTTGATTTATGGCAATAGCCTGTTTATTCATATGGCTATAGATAATTGCAGTAAGTTTGAATTAAAGGGTCTTTTTGACACAGTAGATATAAGAACCAGTTAATGTTGATCTCTGTGTATCATCAGAACACCTTTCTTTACTCAGTTAAATTAATTTAATTGCAAACATTATGAAGTCACAGCTATTCAGTGCACTTAAGCTTTTCTAAATCATTTGTAATGGCTAAATCTGTTCTCTCTCTCTCTCTATATGTGTGTGTGATGTTCTTCTCTAGCAGTAACAGGTAGACACAGTCCAGACTATGAACGTCCTAACAGTAAGTAAATTGAATCACTGGCAGTGATGGTATTATTTTTTGAGTTGTAATATTGTGTTGTAACGAGATCTCGTGGCAGGAGAAAGTATCTTCTAACACGTTTAACCCCTTCCACCGGGGGGGTGGCGACAACTGCACGTTTAAAAAACATATTTGACCCTGAATTATACATTCAAGAGATTCCAATAGTGAAACAAGTCTTTATTAATTGTGACACTGGCTCCTTCATTATTATTTTTTGTTGTTGTTAAAGTTTAGACTTAAAGGAGAACTCCGGTGTGATATTGACCTAAAGTGTATTGAATCATGATACCGAGTGTGAACGTACCTTGCATATTTCATCTCGGTTTGTGTCCAGCTGTCCGAAACCTGGGGTCAGTTAGCCGATGCTCACAACAGGTTGTCAATGAAAGTCAATCGGGCATCGAAGGAGCCATGTAAATAAATCACTGTTTTACGCCATTTACGAGGCACAAAGTAGCTCCACACTTCATCGGTAGACTTCCTAGGGCCCTGACATTTAAAACGAGACATTGAGAACTCAGAAAAAGCACCGGTAGTTTATTTACAAGTAGATTTATACAGACAGTACCTGGGAAAGAAAATCCGGTAGCCGCCATCCTGAACTTAGTCACGATAAATCGAGTGTCGAGCACCAATGAATTTATCCGGTTATCAACGTATCAGGTTGTAGTTTCCTTCGTGCTCGACACTCGACTTATCGTGACTACATTTAAGATGGCGGCGACTGCTCTGTTCCTGGTGGAAGATGTCTGTATAAATCTTCTTGTAAATAAACTACCGGTGCTTTTTCTGAGTTCTCAATGTCTCGTTTTAAATGTCAGGGCCCTAGGAAGTCTACCGATGAAGTGCGGAGCTACTTTGTGCCTCGTAAATGGCGTAAAACAGTGATTTATTTACATGGCTCCTTCGATGCCCGATTGACTTTCATTGACAGCCTGTTGTGAGCATCGGCTAACTGACCCCAGATTTCGGACAGCTGGACACAAACCGAGATGAGATATGCAAGGTACGTTCACACTCGGTATCATGATTCAATACACTTTAGGTCAATATCACACCGGAGTTCTCCTTTAAGCAATGAACACTATTTCAGAACCACTAGTAAATTACGTAATTTTGTTTAGATTTCTAATCCTTTTTTTCTTCAGAATCGTGATCTCCAGTTTATAAAAGAAAATTGTTTTTCAGTTTATCCAGAATCATGCAGCATTATTTTACATTTGTATTACTGCATATAATTCATTAAAATATAAGTTTAATTTCATAAAGTAGCCTACAAGTTCATATCAAAATGCACCTACATTTTTTTTTTTTGCATTTTTTTTGTTGAATGAAATACTATTTTCCCCTATATATTTCATTATTGAGGACTTCTTTAAAAAAGTAAAAAAAATCTTGTCTCGTCTTGTTCTCGTGAGATAAGTGTCTCATCACACCCCTGGTTGTAACTGTTAAAGTATAGTTCAAAAATGAAAATAATAATAATTAGTCTTAGAAGTCTTAGAATGTGATTAGTAGATGAGTATTTTTTCAAACTGTTTGATGACAAAACACCCCAAATATTATAATGTGCTTGCCGGAGATAAAATGTCCATGCTAATTCATAAAATCAGCATTTTACATTCATAGAATGACCAACTTAAACTATGTGAGAAAATATTGGCCATTTGTATTACAAGTATAAATATAATTATTTCAATATTTTGTCTGGAAATATTTGGTCATTTTAAGTTATTTTTGTCTACCCTTTAAAATAAAATACAATAAAATAAATAAATAGAAAAACATTCAAATAAACTATTGTAATGTAACCTTTAGTTGATGAATTTACTGGAATCTAATGATATTTCACAATATTTGTGTTGTTGTTTAAGGAAGTGTTCATTTGTTCCCAAAGCTGATCTGAGTCTATTGTCTCTAAATATTGTTTCAGTGCCGACTGCTGAGAAAGCCAAGCTGAACATTGTGCTGTGTGGAAATAATCCAACACTCAAGATCTCAGTGTCTAAAATATTTAGAGGGAAAATAAATAAAAAAACAAATAAACTTCTGAAAGAGAAAAGTAAAGTGTGTGTAAAGAAAGATGTGAAGATTCATGGACGGCAGATCAGTGTAATACAGCTTCCAGCTCTCACTCGGCTCTCAGAGGAGGAAGTGATGCGGGAGACTTTCCGCTGTGTGTCTCTCTGTGATCCTGGAGTTCATCATTTCTTCCTCGTTACTCCTGTTAGTCCACTTACTAATGAAGACAGAGCAGAAATGGAGAAGATTAAAGGAATATTTAACTCTAATGAGCACTTCATGGTGCTTTTCATTACTGAACACACTGTTGACAAATGTGTGAGGGATTCTCAGGAATCTCAGAACATTGTGAGTCTCTATGGGAGTTGGCAGAGTGTGATTGGGTTAAAGGACCAGAGAAGCTCTGAACAGATCTCAAACCTGTTTGATTGTATAGAGAGCTTGAAGATTAAACCCTATACTCTTCAGATGTATTTGAGAACTCTAGAAAAGAGAATCAGACAGGAACTAAAGGAGAAACTGAGTGTGAAAGATAATGAAATCAAAGAGTTACAACAGAAGATCAAGACACTGGGTGAGTGCATTCATTTATGTTTCTGGATAAAACATCTTTGAGAATACAGTAATAAGCTTACTATACTGTAATGAACCTTACATTAATAAATACAGGTTTTATACATAAACTACCTAAGGAGAAAATCTTAATCTTAAATCTTTTTTTGTGAGTAGAAATCTTTTGCAATTCATAAATGGCTAGAGTCTCTAGACAGCACTAGACAGCTTTTACCCTGATTTACAGTCTGCAGAAGTTAAAACTGGTTGGCAAAAGTCAGAGCTAGTCTGCAGGTTGGAACTGTAGGGTCAGTGGTATTCATGTCAGGGAAAAAAGAAGCTCTGTATTATTTAAGACAGGGGTTTTCAAACCTGTCCTGGAGCCTCCCCTGCCCTGCACATTTTGTATGTCTCCCTTATTGGGCACACCCAATTCAGGTCTTGCAGTCTCTACTAATGAGCTGATGATTTGAATCAGGTGTATTAGATGAGAGAGACAAGCAAAATGTGCAGGGCAGGGGAGGCTCCAGGACAGGTTTGAAAACCCCTGATTTAAGATGTACTTTTTCTTTCCATCACACTGATACAAGTTGATTCAGTATATGGCTTGCTACTCTACATATCAACAATATCCCTGCATTGCACTGAGATAAAAAATCCAGTGTTCTGGACAACTGATTTAAAGCAACAACCATTGTATTACTGTGCAAAAGTTTAGGCACCCCATGTAAAAAAAATTGTCCCTTACAAAAGCTAAGTTAATCAAATATGATCTGAGCCGATTTCCAAAAGGCATCAAGTTGACAGCATTAATATTTTAATATATTTGCAAGATAAAATTTTTGTTTCCGTAGAATACAGTTGCAAAATTACAAAAAGTTAAGGGCAAGTTTGGGCGCTCTGCAGTACTTAGTAACAGTCCCGATGGCAAATATTTGAATTTGTAAACACTTTTTGAAGCCAGACCGCAGTAAGTCCATAATCATGTGCATGCAGCATTTTTCTAATTTCTAAATTCAATCTAGATTGTTAAACTATTTTCTTCCTTTGTCACAGATCCAGAGGGTGTGAAGCTGAATCTGGTTGTGTGTGGGAGTGACAGAGAATTAAAATCCTTCATCTCAAACCTGATCCTGAAGCAGAGCGAGAGAAGATCAGAGCTGAGCTCAGAGTGTGTGAGGAGAGACGTGGAGCTTGATGGACGTCTGATCAGTCTGGTGGAGCTTCCTGCTCTGTTCAACACTCAGCTCTCAGAGGAGGAAGTGATGCGTCAGACTCACCGCTGTGTGTCTCTCTGTCATCCTGGAGTTCATGTTTTCATCCTCATCATTCCTGATGCTCCACTTAATAATGAAGACAGAGCAGAAATAGAGGAGATCCAGAGGATATTCAGCTCAAGAATCAACAAACACATCATGATCCTCATAAAGCAGAATTCAGAGCATCAGACAGCAGAACTAAATGAAGAAACACAGTCTGTCATTGAGAGATTTGGAGGAAGACATCAGTTCATTGACCTGAACACACAAGTGTCTGTGTTGATGGAGAAACTGGAGCAGATGGTTGAGGAAAATAGTGGTGATTGTTTCTCTACAGAGACATTGATGGAGACACAGATGGAAAAACTGAAGGAACTTGATGAAATGAAGAGGAGAATCCATTCACTAGAGACATGGTTTCAGACACAAGGTAATTATCAAAAACATAAAACAAATAATTGAACATATTTTACATAACTGCAAAAGTCTACACTTGCGAGACAAAAATGGCATTATTTCTTATGTTTGTTTTGCATATAATATGATCAACATATGATGTTTTAGTATAAATTATTTACACAATATTCTCTGATGACCAGAATGACTGACAGTCTTTACTTTAAATTCAATATTTTTTTTCCTTGGCTCTATCTTCAGATTCGATAGAAAAAGCAGATCATCTAAGGATTGTGCTGCTGGGAAAAACTGGAGCTGGAAAAAGTGCAACTGGAAACACCATCTTAGGAAGAGAAGTGTTTAAATCAGGCTTTTCTGAAATGTCTGTTACTAAAAAGTGTCAGAAAGTGACAACTGAAATTAACGGCAGACACATTACTGTGATCGACACTCCAGGATTGTTTAATACTGATCTGACTAATGAGGAGATCCAGAGAGAAATCAGCAACTGCATCCCCATGATCCTGCCTGGACCACATGTGTTCATCATTGTGCTCAATTTAGGACAACGATTCACTCAAGAAGAAATAAAATCAGTGGAGATCATCCAAGAGACTTTTGGTGAAAACTCTTTAATGTACACCATATTGCTGTTTATCAATCAAGTGAAGAACAAAACCATTGAACAGTATCTTGGAGAACCTGGATCTGCCCTTACAAACCTCATTGCTAAATGTGGAAACAGGTTCCATGAGTTTAATAATGAGACTGGAGAGCGAACACAGGTGACTGATCTACTGCAGAAGATAGACAACATGGTGAAAGCAAATGGAGGGAGTTACTACTCATGTAAGATGTTCAGAGAGATGGAAAGAGAAAAACAAGAACAACAAAAGAAGATACTGATGGAGAAAGTGGAGCAACTGAACAGAGAAAAAGAAGAACTGATGAACAAACATGAAGAGCAATTTGAATTTAACAAAACTTTATTTCATTTTTAAAAAAATTACAATATAACTCAAAAACAATTCATTTCACATTACAAAAAAAACTTTAATAAATCACATAAATGTAAAAACCACATCTGCTTCAAACAAACAGCACAAAGCACTGTTATAACACCAAATGCTTTCAAAAGTGTCAAGATCATCCATATGCTTATAATAATTAAAATCAGTCAATATCCTTGCTTGTACCATGTTTGCAAATACAACAACCACATTCTGTTCTAGGTCATGTTCAAATTTTTTCCTCCTACTCATATAAATGGAGCAAGTGAACAGAGAAAAAGAAGAACCGATGAACAAACATGAAGAAGAGAAAATGAGGATGAAGATAGAGGAAGAAAGACAAAATCATGAAAAAAAGAGAAGAGAAGAAGAATTTAGAAAGAGAGAAAAACAATATAAAAGAGACATTAAAGACAGAGGAATGAAAGAGAAAGATACAAGAGGAGCTGGAGAAACAGAAACATCTGGAAAGACAAAAGGAAGAAGTAGAGGAGAATTGGAGAAAGAAAGAACAGGAAATGTGGAATGAATATAATCATAGACTTAAACAATAGATAGAGAGGATGATAGAGGAAGAAAGAAAGAGAAGAGAAGAAGAGGATGAGAGAAGGAGAAAGATGGAAAAGGATTGTTTTTTGTTTGTCAGTGCAATTGTAAACTGTAAATTGGTGACATTAAGTTGATGGAGCTGACGCATTGAGTGCTGTAAAGACAGCAGGCTTGGGATACGCAAAGGCTAAAATGTATAGTAAATAAAAGCATGCATCAACTGTTTCTAAACGACCGTCTTGCTTCAGTGTCATTTCTCCCACAATAATGAAGGCTTGATTTTGTCCCAAAGCTGCAGGACATGAGGGAACTCCTCCTCCAAATACTCAATTATATTTGTTACAACCTTTAAACAGATTTTTAAAATAATAAATATGCAAACATTCATCCAATAATAGCCAAAAATGTATTGTCATATTTATTACCATATTTATTAATATCCAAACAACAATGTAAAAATATTGTTTGATGTCTGTTATATTTCAGTTATGCCAAGTGTTGGTGTTTGCATCATTGTAGACAGGTGTGAGTGAATCAATGATTTGTGAATGAAATTGAAAGCAGGTTTGGAACAACATGAGGGTGAACTATCCCTTTAAGTGTGTCGGTGCTTGTCAGTGCCTAATTTAAAATATAATAATTTGACATGGAAATGCTTTCACAAACGTTAATACAAAACGTTGGTGTCCTTCTATCCTATTATGCAACATTATAGCGCCACCGTCTGGATGAATTACGCGAAGACACAAAACCTCCGCCGAAAGTGTGTCTGCGTTGGTTCAGCAATTATTAATGTCAAAACTCAAAACATATAAGGTTAATCATAAGGTAGAGCTGCGACCCAGAAACTCCACCTAAATCATTCATATATTTAAAAACAAAATTATTTCTATGAGATTGTATCTGCTTATTCTATTCATGGGAACCATTTCATAAAAGCATCTTGTAAATCCCTCTCAGCATACACAGGCACAAGTGGTTTCCGTACTACTGGTTTATTTGATGCTTTTCGCCCAATCCACCGTGAAAACTAAACAAAATGCAAAACCACATTAACTTAATACAACCCAAACATATAAACAAACTTCAGAAACTTCAAAACACAAAATACAAACAAAGCAAATACAAAGAGAAATACCTCGTTGGCTGCATGCTACATAAAAGAGAAATGATCTTGAATACTCCTTAATCACCCGTTCAAGTCCTTTTGCAGAAACACATCCATTGACACGCTCATGCACAACCTTCATGTTTGCCGCTTGCTTACAGGAACTGAAATCCTTACGTACAGTCAGCCATTACATACAACCATAGATATCAAAATAAAAGTCCCAAACCAAATAACAGAAAATAAATTAAATAATAAATTCACCTTCTTCATTACCAAAATAATCTTAGAAAAACTTATATACATAACATACACAACATAACAGCAGACCGTTACACTCCCACCAAATCATACAACCCTACTGTGAGATTTCTGAAACGGCAATATAGTTACTGATTTACACTTTAACCTTTCAATGAAAACATTCCCGCTATAACCATGTAACCTTCATATCTCTTACTCCGCTTCAAGGAGAACAACAACTTTATGTATAAGTCTTTCAAGAAACGCAATTTTAGTTATAGGTTTTACTTTGTCAAACGTAGTGTCACTAACCATCAATTTTAGTTTTCTGACCCTACCATCTGATCCTGGGTAGACTTCTATGACTCTGGCCAACTTCCATTCGTTGCGTGGTGCTAGATCATCTTGTAAAAGAACAATGTCATTCACTTTCAAATCCCTTCTATTTTTATGCCACTTCTGTCTTGGTTGCAAATTTAAAAGATATTCCTTTCTCCATCGCATCCAGAATTCGTTTGCCAAATACTGTACTCTGCGCCACCTCTTACGAAGATACAAATCTTCTTTTGTAAATTGACCAGGTGGAGGTAAAATGATTGTAGATTTCATTGTAAGAATGTGGTTCGGAGTTAAAGGTTCAGGTCCAGATGGGTCATTCAAATGTTCAGTGGTGAGTGGTCTGCTATTAACTATAGCCATAACCTCATACAGAAATGTCCTTAAAGAAGTATTATCAAGCCTTTGTGCCGAATGGTCGAGAATGCGGTAAGAACACTTCTTATGGTTCTTATTTGCCTCTCCCAGACGCCTCCCATATGACTCGCTGCTGGTGGATTCATAAGAAATTCACATCCTATGGCCTTAACTCTTTCTTGATCCATTCTTCTCATAAGTTCTGAAAACTCTCTCCTTGCTCCAACAAAATTACTTCCTTGGTCACATCTCAACTGACGAACATTTCCTCTTATCGCAAGGCATTTTAAGGCTCTTAAGGCATTGATGAATGAGTCAGTTGTCATGACATCAACCATTTCTATGTGTATGGCCCTTGAACATAAACAGGTGAGTAAAAGACCATATCGCTTGAGCTCCTTTCTTCCTTCTTTGATATATATTGGACCAAAGCAGTCAATACCAGAATAAGTGAATGGTGGAGTTGTTTCCATTCTATCTTGTGGTAAGTCACCCATTCTTTGTTCTTCCGCTGGCCTTCTATACTTTCTGCACTTGACACATTTAAAGATGTATGATGAGACTGCTCTACTACATCCCAAGATCCACCATCCATTAGCTCGCAGTTCGTTCATTGTCATTCCACGTCCTTGATGATGTACCTTTTCGTGAAAATGCTTAATAAGTAAAACTGATATATGGCTGTTCTTGGGGAGTATTACCGGATGCTTCACATGTGGATGTAACATAGATTTACTTAGGCGTCCTCCAACTCTCAGGATACCTTCTTCATCTATGAAGGGATTTAACTTGTGCAGCCTATCATCATCTTTGGTCTTGGCCACTACTTTCTTCAGCTTCAAGCTCTTTATCTCATCAGAGAATGCTTCCTTTTGAACCAACTTAATGATAACATGTTCTGCTTCTTTCCTTTCTTCCAAGCTTGTACCTTCCTTGGTTGGTTGCTTCCCATTTTTGAATTCTTTGATTTTGAGTTTCAGTCTAGCAATTGCCTTTACAGCTCTTGACCAATCAGAGAATTTCTGTAGGCGGTCCAATAATGATCTATTCTCCTTTGCAGCAGTATTACACACAAGAACCTTGCAAAGTTCAGGATCATCCTCCTTAATTTCTCCCACCTTGCATTCTCCTGTGGGTAATTCCATTTGCCAAAGAAACTTTGGTCCTGTGAACCAATTTGAGGTTTTAAGTTGCTCTGCTGTCAATCCTCGAGAGGCATGATCAGCCGGATTGTTCTCAGAGGCAACATAAGCCCACTGCTCAGGCTTTGTACTGGATCTAATTCTTTGAATACGATTGGCTACGAACACATGAAATCGTCTGGCGTCATTGTTTATGTAGCCAAGAACAACAGTCGAATCTGTCCAAAAGAACTCCTTTAGATCTTGAATATCTAGCTCATTTCGAAGCATATCACTGGTTTGTACTGCAACAACTGCTGCTGTGAGATCTAGCCTCGGTATAGTTATAACTTTGGTTGGTGAGACTCTTGATCTTCCAATTACCAAACTGCAATGAATTTTGTTAGACTTGTTAATTGCTCGCAGATAAGTACATTTACCGTATCCAGAGACACTTGCATCTGCAAAATGATGGAGCTCATACCTTTTGGCCTTGCCAAAATTTGAAGGTAAGAAGCCTCTCTTGATTTCCATTTCAGCTAGATTAGGTAAATCTCTGATCCAGGACTCCCACTGAGGTCTTAAGTACTCTGGAACTTCCTCATCCCAACCAACCTTCTCTTTACACATTTGCTGAAGTATTTGTTTACCCAAAAGAACAAATGGTGCCATGAACCCTAAAGGGTCATACACGGAGGCCACGGTAGAAAGCACACCCCTTCTTGTTAAAGGATTAGATTTCACTTTAACTCTGAATTTAAAAGAGTCAGCTGTAATACACCACTCTACTCCAAGAGCTCTTTCCAATTGAGGTAAGCTCAGAGCCATATCCAGATCTTTGACTGTGGCACGTTCCTTTTCTGGGATGGTCGCCATCACTCTTTCACTGTTAGACACAAACTTGTGGAGTCTTAATTTGCCAGTGAAACAAAGTTCTCTTGATTCTTTGATAAGTTGAATGGCCTTTGTCTCTGTTTGAACACTTATCAAACCGTCGTCTACATAGAAGTTTCTTTGGATGAAGCGTATGGTGTCTTCACTGTACTGGCCCTGACCTTGAATTGCCAGATGTTTTAAGCCAAAGTTAGAACAACCAGGAGATGAAGCAGCTCATACACAATAACATACACATATAACATAACATACACAACATAACAGCAGACCGTTACACATCTTCCTCATTAGAGGGGTAAAATATATGGACGCAGCAAGTTTCATTTCAGTAAAAAAAAGTCACAAGACAGATCTCGTCTATCAGTGTTTTTCTTTCTATTGCAACTAGTTTTGCTGTTGAAATGGCGTCAGGTAAGAATCAAATTAAATAAAAATATATACAGCCATGTTTCCTGGATGTTTGTTTTATTTATGAAATAAGCAAACAGAAGACAGTTGTTTACTTGTGTAGTTTCTTGAATGATGTTTCACTGGGCTCTTACATTTATCTTTAATCGTGTAATTGAACACCAGGAAGAAACTACGCTTCTGCATGAGGTTTCTTTTAATAATCTGCCACTCTTTCCATTTAATCTTGTTGATTTTGTGTAATCTTGTTCTCTCTGTGTGTGATTTTATTCTTTAGCAGCAGCAGGTAGACATAGTCCAGATCTTGTTCGTCCTAACTGTAAGTAAATAAAATCACTGGCAGTGATGTTAAGATATGTCAAATATTTATGTGTTGTAAAATTGTGTTCTAACAGTTAAAATATAGTTCACCCCAAAAGTAAAATAATGATGTCCCTGTATGTTGAGATTTTATTTTTATAATTAACAATATAATTTATGATTAAAAAAAAACTGTGAATGTGAATTATTTGCATATGTGGCGGCTTTCCCAAAACTGTTTTTTCTTATTTTTTTTTCTTCTTCTTATTTTTTTATTTTTTATTTTTTACCAGCTCTATTTTTATGTAACAGAAAGACCACCTTATCCTTATGTTGTGTGTGAAATTTTTAGGCATCATATTATAAGAATAAATTATTTCTTTTTTTCTGGCTATTTTATTTTAATTGGTTATTCTGTTGTTGTCTCTATAAAGCCAAAGCATAAAATAAAATGAAAAAATCGAATTAATTCCAAAAGGAACAGAATGAAATATAGTCATATTGTCACATGAATTTTTTGTTTTGGTTCCTATTTTCCCTTAATTGGTTTATTTCCTGTTCTCCTCTGTTCTGCCTTCCCGCTCTCTTTCTGATACCATGGTTACACATTAGCTTTCATGGTCACTGTGATTTTGCCAAGACAGACATGTTCCTGGATTAACATTAGTGTCCAAAAATATAGATTTAACCCAATCCCTACCCCTAAACCTAACCCTAACCATAATCTATTGCTATAATCAGAGGGAAATGATAGCTGTTTAACAAGGGCGTAGAATCGTAAACCTAAAGCTGACATATTCTGAAAAGGTTTTCCTCAATTCTGATTGGTTGATTGAAATGTTGTTCCAGGATCAACAAGGATGTTGATCCAGGACCATGTTGTACTTGGTGAAATCACATTCACCCCATTCTCGTTAATGCATTATATGTTTCCTAACACTTCGTTGGATCTATTGTTGAATATCATTTAAAAGAGACTTTTGTTAGACCTTCATTGTCGTCTTCATCTGTGGACACTATGCCTGACACATATAGAAAAATAATGCAGTAAACTGAATTTATTTGTTTTTAATAAAGGATGATCTTTTTCATAAAATGAAGGTGGATCATGTTTTTCACCCTCATTCTCCAACAATGAGAAAAGCCACCGTAAGGCCATGTGTCCACCAAAGTGATTTTAGCCCAGCTGAAGATGCATAGCTGTAAGCATTTCGGAACTTCTGCTGGGCAGCTTTTTCTTTAGTTGAGATGCTGTGAAAAAAACAAATATCTCTGCATATAACTTTTTTAGTAATAAACAAATGTCCATCTTTTATAGATATCCCTTAAGCTTCTTAAAGGAGTTACTTGATGTTTTAACATTACTACTTGTGTGAAATCCGGTAACTCTGTGGGATTTTTAATATGAGATTCTTCAGTGATAATTGTACAGTGCTGTTTTATTGCATTGTGTGTGTTTGTGCTCTTTTTCAGTGAGTGATCTGAAGATTGTGCTGATAGGAAAGAATGCATTAGAAAACAGCCGAGTGGGAAACACTATACTGGGTACAGAAGTGTTTGACAGAGAAGATGCATCTTATTCACAGAAGCACAGTTTGAGAATCAGTGGAATGGTGGAGAAGAGACACATCACAGTCATCAACACTCATCTGCTCCATTCATCTCTCTCACATCAACAGATAAAACAGAGAGTGAGAGAGTGTGTGTCTCGGTCTGCTCCAGGACCTCATGTGTTTGTACTCGTACTGCAGTATAAGGACTTCAGTGAGAGCGACAGACACAGAGTGAAATATGTGCTGAACTTCTTCAGTGAGCAGGCCCTGAAACACACTATAGTGCTGACTACTGATGAAGAGACAAGCACATTCATATTTACTTCTAGAAATTATGCTATTCATGATTTAATAAAAAAGTGTGGGGGAGGAAATCTGCAATTTGATGCAATAAATCCAGGATGGTGCTCTGAGTTGTTTAGAAGGACAGAGGAGATTCTCAAGAAAGAGTGTGAAGAATTTCTCATCTATGACGTGTGTGAGGATGGAGGTGATGGATCATCAGTGGATGGAGATCCAAACAGATCTGGAGGTTCAGTTAGAGACGACAATGAAGAGAAGAAGGATCTCAATGAGAGCACAAAAAGAGGACATGCTGGTGGAGGTTTGTCAAAGTCTTTTTGTCCTCTATACACTTATGTGTAACTTACTATTTATTCTTAGTCAGTTTTATATAGAAGCCTGTTCCTGTTGAAAAAAAAAATCCTTAAGTCAAAGTAATGAGAAACGTTCTTATAATTATGACTTTGTATCTCTGAGTTAAAAAGTAATAATATTCTGAACAAATAAATGTCGTAATAATGAGAAACTTTCTCATAATAACGACTTAATTTCAAATATGGATCATTATGACAAATTAAGTAATTATAAAGGGAATGTTTATTATTATTGCGAGAAATTAACTTACTATTACAAGAAAGTTTCCATTATTGTGAGAAATTAAATCACTATTACCAGAAAGTTTTATTATTGCACGATTTTAAGTCAGTATTACCAAAAGTTTTCCCATTATTGTGAGAAATTAAGTCACTATTAACAGAAAGTTTTATTATTGCAAGAAATTAAGTCACTATTAATAGAAAGTTTCTCATTATTGCGAGAAATTAAGTCACTATTACCAGAATTTTTTTCATTTTTCTCAGTTTCTTAGTTTCTCAGTATTCTCATTATTTCTCATTATTGCTAGAAATTGAGTCACTATTACCAGGTTTCCCATTATTGTGAGAAATTAAGTCACTATTAATAAGTCACTATTACCAGAAAGTTTCTCATTATTGTGAGAAATTAAGTCACTATTAATAGAAAGTATTATTATTGCAAGAAATTAAGTCACTATTAACAGAAAGTTTTATTATTGCACGATTTTAAGTCAATATTACCAAAAGTTTTCCCATTATTGCGAGAAATTAAGTCACTATTAACAGAAAGTTCCATTATTGCAAGAAATTAAGTCACTATTAACAGAAAGTTTTATTATTGCAAGAAATTAAGTCACTATTAATAGAAAGTTTCTCATTATTGCGAGAAATTAAGTCACTATTACCAGAATTTTTTTCATTTTTCCCAGTTTCTTAGTTTCTCAGTATTCTCATTATTTCTCATTATTGCTAGAAATTGAGTCACTATTACCAGGTTTCCCATTATTGTGAGAAATTAAGTCACTATTAATAAGTCACTATTACCAGAAAGTTTCTCATTATTGTGAGAAATTAAGTCACTATTAATAGAAAGTATTATTATTGCAAGAAATTAAGTCACTATTACCAGAAAGTTTTATTATTGCACGATTTTAAGTCAATATTACCAAAAGTTTTCCCATTATTGCGAGAAATTAAGTCACTATTAACAGAAAGTTCCATTATTGCAAGAAATTAAGTCACTATTAACAGAAAGTTTTATTATTGCAAGAAATTAAGTCACTATTAATAGAAAGTTTTATTATTGCAAGAAATTAAGTCACTATTAATAGAAAGTTTCTCATTATTGCCAGAAATGAAGTCACTATTACCAGAATTTTTTCATTTTTCTCAGTTTCTTAGTTTCTCAGTATTCTCATTATTTCTCATTATTGACAGAAATTAAGTCACTATTACCAGAAGGTTTCCCATTATTGTGAGAAATTAAGTCACTATTAATAGAAATTTTCTCATTATTGCCAGAAATTAAGTCACTATTACCAGAATGTTTTTCATTATTCTCAGTTTCTTAGTTTCTCAGTATTCTCACTATTTCTCATTATTGCAAGAAATTAAATCACTATTACCAGAAAGGTTCTCATTATTGCAAGAAATTAAATCACTATTATCAGAAGGTTTCCCATTATTGCGAGAAATTAATTCACTATTAATAGAAAGTTTCTCATTATTGCGAGAAATTAAATCACTATTATCAGAAGGTTTCCCATTATTGCGAGAAATTAATTAACTATTAATAGAAAGTTTCTCATTATTGCCAGAAATTAAATCACTATTACCAGAAAGTTTCTCAGTATTGTGAGGAATTAAGTCAGTATTTTTGGAAAAAAAGTTGCAAGCCACTGACAATGTTTTGGATCATTTTCACAAAAATGTAATGGTCCATAGTATATTTTGTTGTATGCATATCTAAATATCCAGGAGATCAAAATGAAGACCACAGCTTCTACAATTTTTTAAAAAAGTTTCAGGCTTTTTGAAATTTACTAACTTGTGTTTGGTTGGGAAATAGTTAAAGTAGTGTACATTTGATACCAAAACGTTACTGAGTTTACTCTCTTATGTTTCAGTGACGACTACTCGAAAAGCAAAGCTGAACATTGTTCTGTGTGGACATGATTCAACCCTTAAAATCTCAGTTTCTAAAATGTTTCGAGGGATAATAAATAAACAAATGAATAAACCAACAAATAAACTTTTACTTCAGACACAGATAAGCAATGTTTGTGTGAAGAGAGAGGGAACGATTCATGGACAGCAGATCAGTGTAATAGAACTTCCAGTTCTCACTCAGCTCTCAGAGGAGGAAGTGATGCGGGAGACTCACCGCTGTCTGTTTCTCTGTGATCCTGGAGTTCATGCTTTCATCCTCGTTACTCCTGTTAGAGCACTTACTAATGAAGACAAAGCAGAAATGGAGAAGATTAAAGGAATATTTAACTCTAATGAGCACTTCATGGTGCTTTTCATTACTGATAACACTGTTGACAAATGTGTGAGGGATTTTGTAGAATCCACAGAATCTCAGAGGATCGTGAGTCTCTATGGGAGTTGGTACAGTGTGATTGGATTAAAGGACCAGAGAAGCTCTGAACAGATCTCAGACCTGTTTTATTGTATGAGCATGAAGACTGAACCCTATTCTCTTCAGATGTATATGAGAGCTCCAGAGAAGAGAGTCAGACAGGAACTAGAGGACAAACTGAAAGTGAGAAATAATGAAATCAAAGAGTTACAGAAGAAGATCAAGACACTGGGTGAGTGCATTCATTTATGTTTATGAATAAAGCATATTTGAGAATACATTAATAAACGTAATAGGTTATTTACAGTACAGCACATCTATACTGGATGATAGTTCACCCAAAAATGAAAATTTGATGTTTATCTGCTTACCCCCAGGGCATCCAAGATGTAGGTGACTTTGTTTCCTCAGTAGAACACACCAAACCTTTGAAAGTAAAAGAAAACATGCACAGACAAATCCAAATTACCCCCTGCGACTCGTGACGATACATTGATGTCCTAAGACACAAAACGATCGGTTTTTGCGAGAAACTGAACAGTATTTATATATATTTTTTAACCACGTCCAACTGCCATGAGAACAATCTCCTCATCCGGCTTGTGACATGTGAACGCACTCTGGCGAGGGGGAAATTCCGGATCAGTTCGCGCAAGCAAACGTAATCTTTTAGCTTTAAATCGGTTTGAACAATCAGGATATAGCAAGTAATTACCATTTTGAATAGTCGTTATAACCACAATCTCTGTGCACTGTGCAAACAACAATGAGTGTCCTATACACACGACAGATCGCCAGAGCGTGTTCACATGTCACGAGCCGGATGAGGAGATTGTGCTCATGACAGTTGGACGTGGTTTGCGTCAAAAGTTAAAAAAAAAAAATACTGTTAAGTTTCTCACAAAAAATGAGTCTTAGGACATCAATGTATCGTCATGAGCCGCAGGGTGTAATTTGCATTTGTCTGTGCATGTTTTTTGTTACTTTCAAACGTTTGGTGACCATCCACTTCCATTAAATCATTAACATACTGCACCGGTTTTCGTTAAAAATCTTTGTTTGTGTTCTGCTGAGGAAACAAAGTCACCTACATCTTGGATGCTCTTGGGGTAAGCAGATAAATATCAAAATTTCATTTTTGAGTGAACTATCCCCCTAATAAATACACTTTTTATACATAAGCTACCAATTTAAACTGTTTGCAAAAAGCCAGATCAAATCTGCCAGGTTGGAGTTAATTCATTTAATATTAAATCACAAAGTGTATGATGGACACTGTCACGAATTGATTCGTCCTGTCATTAACTCTTGCACTACACTTCATTCCCCATAAGCCTCTGCACTAATCACTGCATTCACCTGCTCCTTGTTTCTTACTGCACTGATTACTGCTCACACCTGCACCTCATTTCTAGGACTGAATATAAGCCACACACACACACAGCCTCATTGCGAAGTCTTGTATTGCCCCGCCTGCATTTCTGAGCGTTTCTTCCCGTGTTTGTTTTCCCGTGTTTGATTCCTGGACCCCCTCCCGTGTTTGATTCTCGCTGGCAGCCCCGACCTTCTGCCTGTGTTTTGACTACGTTTCTGCCTGCCCCTGTGTGTTTGTTTTGTCTGTATTAAGTCTGTTAAATGCTGTAAATGGATCTGCACGTCTCAGTCCGTCCTGGTTACAGAAGACTTCGCCGCTACAAGGATCCAGCAGCTAGTATGATGTCATCCGGTTCCAGCACGAACCCCACTGTACAGATCATGCGTCTCAAGCAGGGTGAGCGGACTATTGAGGATTATGCTATGGACTTTATTGAATTGGCAAATCTGTCTTCTATGAATGATCAATGCCTGATGTTTTTCTTCCATGGAGGACTCTTAGAGCCATTGGCTTCCCTCATGCCAATGTTTGAACCTGGCTGGACTTTGCAATATTATATGGGTCTTGCTCTTTTGTTGTGTGGCTCTCCTTTTACTGTGGGAATTGTGGAGGAGGACCATCTTCCCACAGTAAGTTCCAGCTCAGAGCCACAACATAAGATGTCTGCCAACCCAGAGCCTGTTCACAAGATGGCCGCCCTTCCTGAGCCTGTTGCCAGGATGGCTTCTGTTTCTGAGTTCCCGGAGTCTGTAAGCAAGATGGCCTCCCTTCTAGAGTCTTTTCACAAGATGGCCTCCTTTCTAGAGTCTGTTCGCAAGATGGCCGCGCTTCCAGAGCCTCCGCTGGTTCAGCCCAGCGTTCCAGAGCCTCCGCTGGTTCAGCCCAGCCTTCCAGAGCCTCCACTGGTTCCGCCTGGCCTCCCAGAGCCTACGCTGGTTCTGCCCGGCCTCCCAGAGCCTCCGCTGGTTCCGCCCGGTCTCCCAGAGCCTCCGCTGGTTCCGCCCGGCCTTCCAGAGCCTCCGCTGGTTCCGCCCGGCCTTCCAGAGCCTCCGCTGGTTCAGCCCAGCCTTCCAGAGCCTCCGCTGGTTCCGCCCAGCCTTCCAGAGCCTCCTCTGGTTCCGCCCAGCCTTCCAGAGCCTCTGCTGGTTCAGCACAGCCTTCCAGAGCCTCCGCTGGTTCCGCCCAGCCTTCCAGAGCCTCCGCTGGTTCAGCCCAGCCTTCCAGAGCCTCTGCTGGTTCCGCCCAGCCTTCCAGAGCCTCTGCTGGTTTAGCACAGCCTTCCAGAGCTTCCGCTGGTTCCGCCCAGCCTTCCAGAGCCTCCGCTGGTTCTGCCCAGCCTTCCAGAGCCTCTGCTGGTTCCATCCAGCCGTTCTGAGATTCCTGTCTGCCCGGTTCAGGCAACTGAGGCCATTTATGGACTGTTGAGTTTCCCACCCACCCTCCCTACTGCTCCAGTCCCACCACCTCTGTCTCCTGACAGTCCCTCTGCTCACCCACAACCCACCTTCGATGCAGAGGACTTGCCGTGGGACTGCCAGTATTCATCGGTGCCCTGGCTAGAGGATCCCTCACCATCACCTCCAGCCTCAGAGTCCTGGACTCCACCTCGGCCCTCCGACCCTGCGGCTCCACCCCGGCTCTCTGCTCCCTCGTCTCCGCTGTCGGCTGTCGGTCCAACAGCTCCACCGGGCTCCATGGTCCCTCCGGCTCCGCCCTGGTCAGTCGTCGCCCCACCTTCGCCTCTGGACTCTACTCCTCCGGCTGCGCCTCGTCACTCCGTCCTAATGGCTCTGTGGACCTCCTCCCTCCCATGGGCACAGCCTCAGTCCTTTGTCGCTCCGGCTCCACCGCGTACCTCCGGACCTCCATCTCCGCCTTGGTCGCCAGAGCCTTGGGTTCCGCCTTGGCCCTCCGGATCCTCTGTGTCGCCCAGGACCATCGACTCTCCGGTTCGGTCTCGGGCTCCACCTCCGTCGGTCGGCCCCATGGAGGAGCCTACCCTTCCTCCACCATGGCTTCTCCCTCCGTCGGCTCCGCCTCAGTCCATAGCTCCATTACCCCCACATGGACCTGGCCCTCCATCCCTCCCCCTGTTCCGCCTCCGCTCCACCACCCTCCAGTTTCATTAGGTGGTTAGAGCGTCTGGAAGCCGCTCCTTGGGGATTCTGTCACGAATTGATTCGTCCTGTCATTAACTCTTGCACTACACTTCATGGACTTCATTCCCCATAAGCCTCTGCACTAATCACAGCATTCACCTGCTCCTTGTTTCTTACTGCACTGATTACTGCTCACACCTGCACCTCATTTCTAGGACTGAATATAAGCCACACACACACACAGCCTCATTGCGAAGTCTTGTATTGCCCCGGCTGCATTTCTGAGCGTTTCTTCCCATGTTTGTTTTCCCGTGTTTGATTCCTGGACTCCCTCCTGTGTTTGATTTTCGCTGCCAGCCCCGACCTTCTGCCTGTGTTTTGACTACGTTTCTGCCTGCCCCTGGGTTTTTTTGTTTTTTTGTCTGTATTAAGTCTATTAAATGCTGCAAATGGATCCGCACGTCTCAGTCCGTCCTGGTTACAGACACAGACTTTAGATTTTACAACACCTATTGTTTTTATTTGTCACACATCTCCCAAGGAACAAGGCACATGTTACTGTGTGCATTTTTCATTGTGAAGTGTATTCCAGCCTCAAGTAAATTTGGTTGTGGTGATGCTCTGCTCCGTTACTGCTATTATTATTTTTTTTTTTTTTTAGCTCCTGCATTTTTCTTTTTACCTTCAGTCTTTTCCTCTGAAAGTAAAATGTAAGGTTAATGGAATTCAAAAGGTCAGGTAACTGACCTGGGCAATCCCAACATCACACTTTGAGTTCCTGAAAAGCACTATATTACTTCAGATTTACTTTTTATATACCATCACTTTGATACATATTAATACACTGATACTTTCAAGCACTTTGTGTAGCCAGATTGCGATAATTCTGACATCATGTGCCTACAGCAGTAATCTGTTTAGTTCAAACTAGATTGTTAAACATTTTTCTTCCTTTGTCACAGATCCAGAGGGTGTGAAGCTGAATCTGGTTGTGTGTGGGAGTAACAGAGAATTAAAATCCTTCATCTCAAACCTGATCCTGAAGCAGAGCGAGAGAAGATCAGAGCTGAGCTCAGAGTGTGTGAGGAGAGACATGGAGCTTGATGGACGTCTGATCAGTCTGGTGGAGCTTCCTGCTCTGTTCAACACTCAGCTCTCAGAGGAGGAAGTGATGCGTCAGACTCACCGCTGTGTGTCTCTCTGTCATCCTGGAGTTCATGTTTTCATCCTCATCATTCCTGATACTCCTAATAATGAAGACAGAGCAGAAATAGAGGAGATCCAGAGGATATTCAGCTCAAGAATCAACAAACACATCATGATCCTCATAAAGCAGAATTCAGAGCATCAGACAGCAGAACTAAATGAAGAAACACAGTCTGTCATTGAGAGATTTGGAGGACGACATCAGTTCATTGACCTGAACACACAAGTGTCTGTGTTGATGGAGAAACTGGAGCAGATGGTTGAGGAAAATAGTGGTGTTTGTTTCTCCACAGAGACATTGATGGAGACACAGATGGAAAAGATGCAGAAATGTGAAGAAATGAAGAGGAAAATCCATTCATTAGAGATGAGGTTTCAGTCACAAGGTAATGATCAGGAAATTTACATGGATTAAAAAACTTTTCATGGTTTCTAATATCTACACAGATGTGAGACAAAACAATAACATTGTATGCAGATTCCCAAAAATAATATGAATAGCACATGTTGCTTTAAAATAAATTATACAGAAAATTATCTAATGATGTGGATAATTGAAAATTTTAACTTGAATTTGAATATGTTGGTTTTAGAGTCAAGAGAAGATGATCTGAGGATTGTTCTGCTGGGAAAAACTGGAGCTGGGAAGAGTTCAACTGGAAACACCATTTTAGGAAGAGAAGTGTTTAAATCAAACATTTCTCAAACATCTGTTGCTAAGGAGTGTCAGAAAGAGAAAGCAGAAATCAACGGCAGACACATTACTGTGATCGACACTCCAGGACTGTTTAATACTGATCTGACTAATGAGGAGATCCAGAGAGAAATGGGCAACTTCATCCACATGAGTCTGCCTGGACCACATGTGTTTCTCTTACTGATTCCTCTGGGACGATTCACTCCAGAAGATTCTCAATCAGTGAAGATCATCCAAGAGATGTTTGGAGAAAACTCATTAATTTTCACCATGGTGCTCTTCACCAGAGGAGATGATCTGAAGAACAAAACCATTGAACAGTATCTGGGAAACCCTGGATCTGCTCTGAATCAGCTGATTGAAGTGTGTGGAAACAGATACCATGTGTTTAATAATAATGAGACTGGAGGCCGAACACAGGTGACTGATCTACTGCAGAAGATAGACAACATGGTGAAAGCAAACGGAGGGAGTTACTACTCATGTAAGATGTTCAGAGAGATGGAGAGAGAAAAACAAGAAAAACAAAAGAAGATACTGACGGAGAAAGTAGAGCACCTAAACAGAGAAAGAGAAGAACTGATGAACAAACATGAAGAAGAGAAAAAGAAGATGAAGATGATGGAGGAAGAAAGGCATAATCTTGAGAAAGAGAGAAGAGAAGAATTTAGAGAAAGAGAAGAACAATATAAAAGAGACATTAAAGAAATAGAGGAACAAGAGAGAAAGATACGAGAGGAACTGAAGAGAGAACGAGAGGAATGGGAGAAACAGAAACAACAGGAAAAACAAAGAAGAGACGAAGAGGAAGAGAGTAGGAGAAATAAAGAACAAGAACTGTGGGATATATACAATCAGAAACTTAAAGAAGACAGAGAAAGAAGTCAGAGAGAGAGAGAAGATCTTCAGTTCAAAAATGAAGAAGAGATGAAGAGAATGAAGATGACGATGAAGGAAGAAAGACAGACTCATGATAAAATTATAAAGAAAAGAGAAAAAGAATTTATTGAGAGAGAAGAACGATATAAAAGAGACATTATAGAAAGAGAGGAGCAAGAGAGAAAAATACGAGAGGAGCTGAAGAGAGAACGAGAGGAATGGGAGAAACAGAAACAATTAGCAAGACAAAGAGAAGAAGAGGAGGAGAAATGGAGAAAGAAAGAACAGGCAATGTGGTATGAATATAATCAGAGACTTCAACAAGAAATAGAGAAAATGAAAATGATGATTGAGACAGAAAGACAGAATGATGATAAAGAGAGAAAGAGAAGAGATGAAGATAATGAGAGGAAGAAGAAAGAACAGAAAACATGGGATGAATATTATGAGAAACTTAAACAAGAGATAGAGAGAAAAAACATGAAGATGGAGGAAGAAAGACAAAAACATGATAAAGAGAGAAAGAAAAGAACAATGTAAAAGAGACATTCAAGAAAGAGAGGACCAACAATTACTACAATAAAACTATATTAGAACCATTGCATCAAAACCATTATTTCTTTGAACCAAAACAACATGCTTACTCATGGTTGCTACAGTTTTATGATAGTAAAACCACAGTTAATTTTCATATAGATATAGTGCTTTTCATAATATTATTTCAAAGCATGTTTACAGAAAATTTATATTTCAAGGTTACAAATGAAAAATATCCTTTGAACAGGCAGAGACTGAGATTCACTGGGGATGACCTTCTGGCAACAAAGTGATTTTTTTTATGATAGCAGCTCAAAGATAATTCAAGCCATGTGTTCAGTTGAACGCTATCCTTCAGCATTATTAAAGTGTAACTTCAACGATTTTCAACTCACTATTTTTTACAAAGTTGGTAACATATGTAAAAGAACAATGTTTATTCTTTCTCAGAAATACCCAGTTTATTTTCAGCAACACAGCATTTTGTTATTTCATAAAAACTCATTTAATTTTGCATCATCCAGCAGTGTTAAATTTCACTTTTTTAGGAAGGGTATTTCAAGTAAGAAATAAAATATAAAGTTTAGACTACTGGGACTCTTAACTTTTAACTACTAACTTTAAATTTAGTACCTCTGTTGTAAAGATGTTATGCTTTTTGTTTTATTTATGCTTCTCCACAGACAGTAGACAAGACAGAATACAGTAAGATTACATTCTGTGCCTGTGTGTTTATGGTCTGTTATTTAACATTATACAAAGGCAGCGATCAGAATGTGAAACTGATAAAGATTGAGATCTATAAACTCATGGTCAGGAGTTGCCACTGTATTTATATATATTTTCAATAAAATAAGAATTTTGAATGCAAAAGAAAATGCTTGTATTTGCTTAGCAGGGGACCACGAGGCACAGCCTAATAGTTTTTTACTTTTTCAGTTTACGTAAATCCATATGGTTTCAGATTATAAATTTCACACTTGTCTAGTACAAATATGTTGCTTTGTTTCATAATTGCAGTGTATACGGCTCTCTTTATTTACCCTAAAATGGTGGAAGTGAATGTGACAACATGCCCCGTAGGTGGGGCACATTCTAACATGACCATATGTCAGCTACAAATGCTGTCTGAACAAAATAAAAAATACACAAGATTAACCAAAATATTTTCTCAATAAAATAATATGATTACATTTTTCAAATAAAATAATTTTGTAAAGAATTAAAAAAATAATCAAATTTTGGAGTTAGACAATAAACCCGTTGCATAGTTTAAAACAATGTGGGCAAATAATTGAAGAAACACATAAACCAGCCAAAATGCTTCACATTTCTCTAATGAATTATTTCTAAACATCAGCATGTGTGGAAATATTTAAGTTGCCCCCCAATATTTTCCGCTTTTGCAGACAGAGGCGCAGGGCAGCTTCCGTTGTTCTGTGGTTTTACTTTCGATTTTGATTTCAAGAAAGACACACCTATATTTGTTGTAAGTCTGAAATGACAAAGATGCTGTTTTCAGTTTATGGCGCGAGTCGCTCTGTCTCTATTGCGGGAGACGCATGGGTGTGTCCACTTCCTAAGGACGAACTGTTTAAATAATCACACTTAAAGATGATTGGGTATGAAAAAGATAAACGGGTTTTCCATTGGCTGGCTTTTTTGCGACGTGCATTCCGTTAAACTGATAATCAGTTAAGGACGTGTGTAAAGCGCGCGGTAAGTAGTGTGATTGTAAAACTTTTTGGTTATAATTCTTGGTCAAATGTTAGTATATAATGAGCATCAGCATATTTGTGTTTTTAGCAGAAGCAATAGTACACGAGGCTCTATTGATCTGCCATTCATTTCAACTGTTGATTTGTGGAAGTCGCCTATTTAAATTTTAACACACTGTAGATGTTCTGAGATGAGGGAAAGTCACAGCATTTATGTCTGTGTTGATCTGTGTGTCATCAGCACATGGTTCTGTGCTCAATTTGTTCAACTATTAGTGATGTGTAATTCATGGACGATTGTTATTTACATTTTAATATGATTTGGGAACATCTAGTGGTCTCACTCTCAGCGAGGCATGAGCTAGTTGCATATCTCTGACATCTAAGATTTCCGGTGTTTTGACCCGCTCAGACTTGTGCTACCTATCTGTCCATGGGTAGCACAAGTTGAAACCAAAAAATGGAACCCATCAGATTGTGCTACCAGCATTTTATTCATTCGGTTTGAGTTTTTCTAATGTCTATACCTAGCCCTACCCTAAATCTACCCACCCATACCCATATCTACCCTTGAAACAATGCAGATATATTTTTGGTAGCATAATCTAATAGGTTAGCTTGTTTTGCCGGTTCACGTGTCTAACGAGTGTGTGTATACAGATAATTCCAGTATTGCTAAACACAGGTGCAGAGAGCTGGAGAAATCTCAGTTTTTCTCCATATATGTTTACAAGATTTATAATATCACTTAAAATGCAAATAAGATCTACAATGCTATTATTACTATACTATGTTAACTGAGTAAGTGGCATTTAAAACATATGTAAGTTTGGATCTGATGCAGGTGTGGCTCATATGTAGGGGCATAATATTTACACAAAACACCCAACTAACAATTATTGGTTCCCAGAACATTCCGGGAACATTGCGGGAACATTCCCAGAATGTGTTGGAAACCAAAAACTAATGTTCCCAGGACATTGAACCAATAATTGTTAGCTGGGTTAGATCTCTAGGCTAAGCTCTAATTGTCTTGTTTCAGATTTTCTCTCATTTTAGATCTTGGCCAATCAATATTGTTTTTATATTTTTACCTCATTTGATTGAACTGTTCTCAACTGTCAACAATGTGCGCAATATATTTTCGGGATGAAAGTAAATTTAACTTCAGCTTTAAAAAAAAAAAAAAAAACCTTTCAAAAGCTGTTCAAAAGAAGAAAAAAAAAATACAGATTATGGAGCTTGGATGGAGTTTGCTCGCTAGATGCAACGTAAGTCATGCCTTTTATTGTATTCCCTGACACCAAAGCTTTGTGGGCAACTACACAGAAAGTAACTAAAACATTATTTTCACATTCTTTAAAATGACATCTGTGGTTAACATTAGCAGTAGTAGGTTTTTTTATGATTACAAATGTTTTATCTTACTGATAATACACCCAAACTCAAATTCACTTATTCAGTATCTTATTTCATGCTTGAGTCATGCTTGAGCTGCCTGCATTAACGGTGTGATTCAGTTTGTTTGCTAACATAGGTTATTCAGCAAATTAAATGCATATTGTATGCATTGACTTATTTGTGTTTAATATTATATCACTGATTAAAAAAAAAAATGCATCTTAGTTCTGATATTGTTTATTTGAGCATCAATACTCGCATCAGTATTGATATATCAGCACTTTAGGATTGTTTCTTTTTCTCATAATTTGGCCTTGGCTGGATTATAGTTTTATTACATTGTCTTATTCAAAGCCTTGCATATGTAGAGTTTGGCTATTAAAATGTAACATTTTAATTATATTCTGATAAAGTGAACGAAATGTCTTGAAAAGAAAGATTCATTCATTTGGATGAATGAGATTCAAAGATCTGAGTCAGTAAAATGATCCGATCTTCCCATCACTATTAGTATTGGCGAACATTGTGAAGTCACAGCTTTTCAGTCCACATATGCTCTTAAAAAATAATTTATAATTGCTAACCTATCTGTTGTCTGTCTCTCTCTCTGTTAGATTTTTCTTCACTAGCAGCAGCAAAGTAGACGAGACATAGACATCCAGTACATGATTGTCCTAACAGTAAGTAAATAAGTCACTGGCAGTGATATTAAGATGTGTCAAGCATTTATGTTGTAATATTGTGTTGTAACAGTTAAAGTATATTTCACCCAAAAATGAAAATAACGATTAGTCTCACTGTTTGTTTTATTGACAAATTTTCTTGTATTTAAATGTCTTGTTGTATGTGATATACACAGAGATTCAGGTTGTTTTATTTAACGTTACGTATCTGTGAAGGGAAGTGATGAAGAACAACACTACAGAGAGCGCACACTGTTTATTTCATTTATTTTTTAAAGCACATTGTTTTATTGTTTTTTGTGACTTTTATGACACAAATAAAAGTAGACCCTTTGCACTTTCAAAATGACAGAATATTTTTAGTAGTTTTCGTGGTCATCAGGAAAAAGTAACACAATAGTTACTTTCCCTGGTAATTTGTTGCTTTTATAATGATGTAACTCGGTTACTAACTCAGTTACTATTTGTAAATAGTAACTGGTACCTATAAGTAATTTTTTTTACATTAACGTGCTCCAACTGGAAGCACCTGTCACCAAGACGAATTCCTTGTGTGTTGGGAAGAATGTCTTTAAAGAAGTGTGGTTTCGATTGTAAGCCAAAGATAACGCTGCTAAAGACTTTTAGGAGATATAAAGGATGTATTACTACAAGGTACTCAAGATTAACATAAGATTGGGTGAAGCTGTGTGTGTTATGCCCCATTTAAAGTAAAAACGTCAATGTTCAAGTGTGTTTGTCCCCCCCCCCCCCCCCCAGTTGGACAGGAGACATGTTAATAAAATTTTGGCATGACCTGCCTGAGGTTGGCTTTGTTAAAGTCCTCTGCGATGATAAAAGCATATCATAAAGCTTGGAGGACAACACCAAACCGATGTCAGCCTTTGGTGGAATATATACAGCTGTAACGATAATCGATGAGAATTTATGGAGGTAAAAAAGGGATGGCAAATGATGGATGGATGGATGTTCCAGATGAGGTGAAAAGGAGCACGACAGAGTGGAGACATTCCTATAAAAACACCATTCATTGTTAATCATGAAACCCAAATGAGATTTACCAGTCTCAACTGTGTCCATATACAAAACAGTGAAGTTATCAGACGGTGTTACGGCTGTGTCTGGGACCGAGGTGGAAAGCCATTTTTCAGAAAAACAAAGGCTGTTACATTCTCTTATGTCACGTTGGAAGGTAATTCTGGCTCTGAGATTGTCCAATTTATTTTCCGAAGATTAGACATTGGCAAGGAGAATACTTGGCAGAGGAGGACTGTGAGCTCTTTTTCTCAGTCTGTTGTGAATCCCAGAGTGTTTTCTGCAGTGTTTCTTGTTTCGTCGCCTCAGGGGATTACTCGAGTTCTGCTCATTGTTCTTCACCATGTTTTAAATTATCTTAGATGGCCACGATAGATTGGAGGTCAAAAAACGTGGAGGTCATTGTAGTGGTTTCCAATTGTTACAGAGTGACGAAGACGAGATGCAAAGCTTTATTTATAAACAAAGACGTGGTCAAACACAGTCAGGGTTGAACAATGGCAAACAGGTACAGTAAAGGCAAAACACAAGAGTAATCCAGGAACAGGTGAGGGTCGATCAACGGCAAACATAATCCAAACAGACAGTCCACAGAACAATCGAAGGGCAAACAAGAGTCTGATACGGCAGAACAAAGGGTTACTCCAGACAGGCGAGAGATCCAAGGCAGGTGGCTAGATTAGAATACCACTTAGAGAGAGGTAAAAGCAACATAATACTCGGCTACCAGAAAAAAGAAGTGCATGCCTTAAAAGGAGTGTGTGATGCAGGTTTGTGTGTAATCAGTGCAATGGACAATGGGAAATGTAGTCCGGGGCAACCTGCAACAGTCTGTGTAGTGTGAGAGTCAGTATACTGTGAGGGTGACATCTCGTGGCGAGTGGACAGAACCACGGTCTGGATTCGTGACACCGATATTCAAAAGTTGTCCTTTGTCATAAGTGTTCATTGTTCAAATGTTATGTGTACAAAAAGGTAAAGCAGGAGTAAGTAAAAAAGCTACATAAAAGCACAATCTCAGTGGAGTAAACACGGTGGCATCATCTTGAGCTGACAGTCTAGGGCTAGGGCTGCTCAACCCTGCTCCTGGAGATCTACCTACCTGCAGATTTTTGTTCCAGCCCTGCTCCAACACAGCTCTCTGTAATTATCAAGTGCTACTTAAGAGATTAGCTGGTTCAGGTGTGATTCTTTTGGGTTGGAGCTAAACTTTGTAGGACAGTAGATCTCCAGGAACAGGGTTGGGCACCCCTGGTCTAGAGTACAGAGCAAAAAATGGTCTTTGCATATACCTCTTGAGTATTAAACAAATCTACATCTTTTAGCTGTTCCTTTAGATTCCAAAAAGAGTTCCTCAATATTTATGACATTACTACAAGATTTTGAAGTGACAATTGTGCAGCGCTTTTTAATTGAATTTTGTTTATGTGGTTGTGCTCTGTTTCAGTGAGTGATCTGGGGATTGTGCTGATAGGAAAGTATGGATCAGAAAACAGGCGGGTGGGAAACACTGTACTGGGTACAACAGTGTTTCACAGAGAAACTTCAGCTTATTTACAGCACCACAGTGTGGAAATCAGTGGAGAGGTGGAGGGGAGAAATATCACAGTCTTCAACACTAACCTGCTCCAGCCAGATCTCTCACATCATCAGATAAAAGAGGGAGTGAGAGAGTGTTCAGTGTCTTCAGGATATTATGTGATCGTACTCGTACTGCAGTATAAGAACTTCAGTGAGAAAGACAGACAGAGAGTGAAACATGTGCTGGACCTCTTCAGTGAGCAGGCCATTAAACACACTATAGTGGTGACTACTGATGAAGAGACCCAATTAATGTCTCCGCCTTATGAGATCACAAATTATGCTATTCGTTATTTAATAATGGAGTGTGGAGGTGGATGTCTTCAGTTTGATAAAGGAAACCCAGGATGGCGCTCTCAGTTGTTCAGAAGGACAGAGGAAATCTTAAACGAAGAGCGTGAAGAATTTTCCATCTGTGACATGTATGAGGATGAAGATCTGAGCAGATCTGGGGGTTCAGTCAGAGGAGACAATGAAGAGAAGGAGGATTCTTATCTCAAAGAGAGCACAAAAACACCAAGTGATGAAGGTTTGTCAAAGGTTTTTTTTTTTTTTTTTTTTTGTAGCTTGATGGAAAAATCATCATTCCACTTTTGAAATGGGTGAATGATAATATAATTGTCAGTTTTGGGTGAGTGACTGGATTCACCCAAACCTTCAATTCATAAAAGAATTTTCCGCAATGTAATTATATATTATATTATACGATATAATAGTTTTGTTGTTAAATATAACAAGGATACGCTTGGTAGCAAAGCTGACTAAATCATCTGTTTCTAATGAATCTTTTCAGTGACGATTACTGGGAAACCAAAGCTGAACATTGTGCTGTGTGGAAATAATCCACCACTCAAGATCTCAGTGTCTAAAATGTTTAGAGGGGTATCCAATAAACCTCAGAAAGTGAAGAGTAAAGTGTGTCATAAGAGAGAAGGAACGATTCATGGACGGCAGATCAGTGTAATAGAGCTTCCAGTTCTAACTCAGCTCTCAGAGGAGGAAGTGATGCGGGAGACTCACCGCTGTGTGTCTCTCTGTAATCCTGGAGTTCATCATTTCATCCTCGTTACTCCTGTTAGACCAATTACTATTGAAGACAGAGCAGAAATTGAGAAGATTAAAGGAATATTTGGCTCACTAGAGCACTTCATGGTGCTTTTCACTACTGAACTTACTGTTGACCAAAGTGTGATGAATTTTGTAGAATCCACAGAATCTCAAAGTCTCTATGGGAGTTGGTACAGTGTGATTGGGTTAAAGGACGAGAGAAGCTCCGAACAGATCTCAGACCTGTTTGACTGTATAGAGAGTATGGACACTGAACCCTATTCTCTTCAGATGTATATGAGAGCTCCAGAGAAGAGAGTCAGACAGGAACTAGAGAAGAAACTGAGAGTGAAAGACAATGAAATCAAAGAGTTACAGGAGAAGATCAAGACACTGGGTGAGTGCGTTCATTTTTCTCTCTGAATTACAGCCAGTTTGGGACATGTTACTTTAAAAAAGTAATAAGTTATAGTTACTAGTTACTTCTCACAAGTTTGTAATTGAGTTAAATCATTATAAAAGTAAGTAATTACCAGGGAAAGTAACTATTGTGTTACTTTTTTTTTTAAATGTTCAAATATGCCAAAACCCTTGGATGTCCGAAATATTAAAGAGGTAGTTCACTTTCAGAACAAATATGTACAGATAATGTACTCACCACCTTCCAAGGTCATCCAAGGTGTTCATGTCTTTTTTTTCTTCCGTCGTAAGGAAATTTCAGGATTTCTCTCCATATAAGGGACTTCTATGGTGCCCCGAGTTTGAACTTCCAAAATACTGTTTAAATGCAGCTTTAAAGGTTTCTAAACAAGCCGAGAAAGAAGGGTCATACACTCCTAAAAATAAAGGTGCTCTAAAAGGTTCACAGCAATGCCATAGAAAATCAATTTTTAGTTCCACTAAGAACCATTCAGTAAAAGGTTCTTTAAAGAACCATCTCTTTCTTACCTTTTTATAAACTGAAGAACCTTCTTTCACCACAAAGAATCTTTTGTGAAACAGAAAAGTTCTTCAGATGTTAAAGGTGTTTTATGGAACCGTTTAGACAAAAAGGGTTCTTCTATGACATTGTGAAGCACCTTTATTTATAAGAGTGTATCTAGAGTAACGATCGGTCATTTATTTATTTTTTTTAACCTCAAACCTTCAGGCTTTTCCTAAGAATGTAAAATATAAAGCAATTCATGTCAGGCAACTGATTTGGGCAATCCCAAACATCACAGTTTGACCACCTGAAAATCTCTGTGTGATTTTAAACTCTACTTTCAATTCTCCATGAGACACGTTGATACATTGACACTTACAAATGCTTTTTGTAGCCAGATTACTGTAATTCCAACATTATCTGAATGCAGGATTAATCTAACTTAAGTTCAGATCACATTGTTAAACTTGTTAATTCCTTGGAAACAGATCCAGAGGGTGTGAAGCTGAATTTAGTTGTGTGTGGGAGTAACAGAGAATTAAAATCCTTCATCTCAAACCTGATCCTGAAGCAGAGCGAGAGAAGATCAGAGCTGAGCTCAGAGTGTGTGAGGAGAGACGTGGAGCTTGATGGACGTCTGATCAGTCTGGTGGAGCTTCCTGCTCTGTTCAACACTCAGCTCTCAGAGGAGGAAGTGATGCGTCAGACTCACCGCTGTGTGTCTCTCTGTCATCCTGGAGTTCATGTTTTCATCCTCATCATCCCTGATGATCCACTTAATAATGAAGACAGAGCAGAAATAGAGGAGATCCAGAGGATATTCAGCTCAAGAATCAACAAACACATCATGATCCTCATAAAGCAGAATTCAGTGCATCAGACAGCAGAACTAAATGAAGAAACACAGTCTGTCATTGAGAGATTTGGAGGAAGACATCAGTTCATTGACCTGAACACACAAGTGTCTGTGTTGATGGAGAAACTGGAGCAGATGGTTGAGGAAAATAGTGGTGTTTGTTTCTCCACAGAGACATTGTTGGAGACGCAGATGGAAAAACAGCAGAAATTTGAAGAAATTAATAGGAGAATCAACTCATTAAAGACATGGGTTCAGTCACAAGGTAATTATCAGGAAATCTGCATTGATATTTTTCATGATTGCTAAAGTCTACACAGATTTCTGACAAACAATAGCAATTAAGAGTTCAGAATGAATAATATAATAGCACATGATGCTTCAGTAAAAATCATACACAGTGGGCCTCATTTACGAAATAAACGTACGACAGAAAAGTGGGAGTATGGTCGTTTCTACTCAAAAATTGAAATTTATCAATGTGGACGTGAGTGGAGGCTAAGATCACGTCACGTCAGATAATTCAAGTTTTTGAGTTGCCCGAACTTGCCTGCAGCATAGTAAATCTGTTGGAGAATTGCATAATGCCAGCTTTTAGTTAATTTAGATTACTTTCCTTACCGACAACCGAAGCTCATTTTTCAGGGTTTTAGCTTTTGTGCTTAAATGGCAGCATAAAAAACAGACCATGAGGATTCACACATTAGCTGCGTTTCCATTACAGATTTGCACAAAACCGCTGTTTTATAAATGTCGATTAAAAAGTATTGTGAAATAACAGCATTTCCATTAACCAATGTTATGCAACCGAAACCTTTTTTTTTCCATGTCACGACAAGTCATGGCAACACATTTTTGTGAAATTTTGGCTAGATTTAATCGAATGTGACCTTTAAATGTGAAAAAAAAAAAAACGTTTCCATTGCTTTTTTTGTGAAATATTCCTTTTTCAAATTGCCTGAAAAACCACCTCATGCAAGCGTAAAAAAAATTGCGCAATTTAAAGGGTAATGGGGACGCAACTTCTGTCTCATCGCGCACCTACTGCGCTTCTGTGAACAAAGGAAAACAGAAATTAAGTCTATAAAAGGAAAAAATAAATAAATAGGACTACATAAAATGTATTTCTCTTAACAAACGGACAAAAAACCCTGACACGTATAAGCTAAGCTCATTTTTGTGACACTCTTAATACATTTTTTTTAATCTTTATTAAACCCTTTTGATCGTGTAGGCGCCTTATGCACACTCAAATAACATTAGTTCTAGCATTGCTTGACATTTAAGTCATTCATCATCATCATTAAACTAAAATGCAGTCAACCAAACACAAAAGTTACACTGTTTATTTTAAAAGGTCCGCTGTAAAATGAGCGTGCCACGTCCAAATGAACATTTTTACACATATGAAGGATTTTACTTGAGCGAAGTATAAAACCTTGTTTAGACTACACAATGAGTAATAGTCAGCATTAACGCTTGACGGAGGGCATGTCTAAAGCTTGGTGCTGACGCGACAGTCATAGTGACAACAGCCAATCACTTTTCTGGTATTGCATAAATGCGATTAGCCTTTTTCACAAAAATCGGAAATTACGTCAGCGCAGGGTAAAGTAAGTTCCGCTACGGGTCTGCGCCTATTATATTAATATGCTCTTGTCTAAAATAATGGCTTTTACCTTTTCTTTTTTGTCTGCTTTCCAAGTTGTTGTTATATAATCAACAAAGAAACAACATTTCACTTGTTTGTGATTTATATGGGCACTCATATGCGCAACTAATATGCGCAACATAGCGCCAGCTATAGTTTCTGTTCTCAATCTCTGGTATATTTAAGCGTATTTTCTCTATTTACTCAGTCATTTCCCTCGAATCACTAGATCATGGTAAATTAAGACAGCATTTAGATCTAAATCACATTTTCCTAAGAATAAATTAAACAATTCAGAGTCCGGATGATGCATAAACTCAATACAACAATGTAATCCAAATCCAAAAGGAATAAAGCCATTAATCGGAGTCCTGTCTTGTTTAGTATTATATTATTTTATTGTGTATATCCCTGGGCACATTATGGAACGTACATTTACACTGTAAAATGAATAATGCAAATGAGAGCAAGTAGAAAATACGATATTACTTCAATAATAATTATAATAACAATATTAATAATCACGAAAAAAATGACGTGAAGAGTCATAATGCACAGCCAGCACCAAATAGACAGAACGGCAAAACTCAAAACTGTGCTGTATTATAAGTGCTAACATTCATAATTAACTAAACATAGTATTTGTGATGACCAGAAGCTGACACAAAGTTTTTGAAGAAATGTTTGCTATTTTTAGAGTAAAACACCGATATATGTCATAGTATCATAGTATCTAATTTGTAAAAATAGACTTTGATTCCCGAATTTACGCTTGTTAAGTACGGCTGCTGCTGTCACCTGAAAAACTTTTACCCTGCAAGCGCCAATCCGGAAGCCAGAAACACGGAAGTGTGAAAAAGGCTAATTGGATACAGTAGCATCTGCGCTAGGGCATTTGCATAAGCCGATTTGATTGTAAGTTTTCGAGCAACGCCAGTGGTGCGACGTGACTGATCCGCAATACAGTTTGGCAATGCATGACGTCACCTGTTCAAAGTAAAGAAAAAGTGTTAACACTGACACCCCGTGTTAATGGGCTGTAATACCAATAAATGTAAAGCATTTGTTGTGGAGTGGAAGGAACTAAATAGACTAACTAATGTTTATGTTTGTAAAAGTTTACTTATATTTACTGGTATTTAATATACACTCTTTTTGCCTGGGTTATGTTTCTCCCGAGTGTTAACTCTAGGGGCAAGGCTTCTAAACCAGGGTGTTTTTAGGGGTGTGACATTTAAATGATGACTGTTTTCATGCGCCACATTTATCAACATAAGATCATTGGTACGATGAGATTGGCGGCATCAGATGTTTCTTGAACTCTGTCGTAAGTTGAATTGTGTACTCGAATCTGCGCTCATTTCTACGTTAGATTGACAAATGAGGCCCAGTATTCTCTGATTACCTTGATAATTGTCAGTCTTCACTTGAAATGTAATATATTGTTTTTAATCTAACCTTAGACTCGAAAGAAAGAGAATGTGAACTGAGGATTGTGCTGCTGGGAAAAACTGGAATTGGGAAAAGTGCATCTGGAAATACCATCTTAGGAAGAAACACATTTATTTCAGACATTTCTCAAAAGTCTGTTACTAAAGAGTGTCAGAAAGAGACAGCTGAAATCAACGGCAGACACATTACTGTGATCGACACTCCAGGACTGTTTGATACTGAACTCAGTAATGAGGAAATCAAGAGAGAAATCAGCAACTGCATCCACATGATCCTGCCTGGACCACATGTGTTTCTCTTATTGATTCCTCTAGGACGATTCACTCAAGAAGAACAAAGAGCAGTGAAGATCATCCAAGAGACGTTTGGTGAAAACTCATTAAAGTACACCATAGTGCTCTTCACCAGAGGAGACTTTCTGCAGAACAAAACGATTGAAGAATTTGTTGGAGAACCTGGATCTGCCCTTAAAAACCTGATTGATGAGTGTGGAAACCGTTTCCATGTGTTCAATAATAAAGAGACTGGAGAACGAACACAGGTGACTGATCTACTGCAGAAGATAGACAACATGGTGAAAGAAAACGGAGACAGTTACTACTCATGTAAGATGTTCAGAGAGATGGAAACAGAAATAAAAGAAAAAAAGAAGATGATACTGACAGAGAAAGTGGAGCAACTGAAAAAAGAAAAAGAAGAACTGGTGAAGAAACATGAAGAAGAGAAACAGAGGATAAAGATGAAAATGCAGGAAGATCATGACAAGGAGAGAAATAGAAGAGAAGAACAACATGAAAGAGACCTTAAAGAACAAGAGAGAAAAAGAAGAGAAGAAGAGGAGAAATGGAGAAGGAAAGAACAGGAAATACAGGATGAATTTAATCAGAGACTTAAAGAAGAGGAAGAGAGAAGACTGAAAGAGATAGAAATTCTTCATTTGAAATATAAAGAAGAGAAAGAAAAAATTAAGAAAATGATGGAGAAACAAAGTCAGAATCGCCATAAAGAGAGAAAGAGAAGAGAAGAGGAACTTAGAGAGAAAGAAGAACAATATAAAATAAACATTAAACACCGAGAGGAACAAGAGAGTAAGATACGGGAGGAGCTGAAGAGAGAACGAGAGGAATGGGAGAAACTTAAACAACAGGAAAAACAAAGAAGAGAAGAAGAGGAGGAGAAATGGAGAAAGAGAGAAATGGCAATGTGGGATGAATTATCAGACAGCTAAACGAGAAAGAAACATCTTTAGTTCAAACATGAAGTAGAGAGAAATATACTACTGTTTTTAAGCACTTACCATATATTTTATGCATTTTGAATGTCTTATGTTAAGCGTTATTTAGGATATGTTTACATGGGTCCTATTATCCCTTTTCACTTTTTGAACTTTAGCCAGTGTGTGGTGTGTATGTTTCAGCAAAAACTTCTACAAAGTTACAAATCTCAAAGTCCACTACAAAGGGAGATATTTTGTTTTTAAAAAATCCCATTTCAAGAACTACAACGAATGGCTCCTTTGGACTACACTGTTTTTTGCTGCGCCGTTGACGTGTGCAGTACAGAGGTTCGAAACACATGCAGAGCCGTGGCTGAAGTAAACACAAGTATTGACTGGAGTGACGATCATCAATGTCCATGCTGGAGCTGCGCCATAGACGTGTACAGTGTGTGGTAAGAGATTTATTCATCATACAGTGTAGATAGCTTCACTAGCCTTATGCTGGTGGTGGTTTCAGGCATGTAAATAAAGCACAATAATGATAATATTGTAATATATTGTTAAAGGCTATGTAACTTTTTGTTTAAAATTTAATAAAATTTCAATTTCTTCCAAAACAAGTTTTTGTTTTACTCTGAATCACTATGGTAAACCATTGAAAGTGTTTGGATTCTAGACTAATCGGAACACTTCTTGTGGGAAATTGAGAAAATTAGAGAAAAGTTGATCCGGCTACTTTGACGCGTGTGGGAGTGGCATAGGTTAGTTGCCAAAACGAGCGAGAGAGGTTGACGGAGAGGTCCAAGATGTCATCAGCCACTACCCAAGAACACTCCTCAGGTCTGTCTACCAGATAGTAGATGCGTGGACCCCTTTATCAAGAGTCCACTAGATAATAGACCTGGTATGAATGTGTGTGTCTTTCTGGAGCTCTCTCTGGATTAGTCTCTCAGTGATGTTGACCCATAGTCTGGATCTGACTCATATCGTCAGCATTGTTGGGGGTAACGCATTACAAGTAACGTGAATTACGCAATCAGATTAGTTTTTTCAAGTAACTAGTAAAGTAACACATTACTTTATTATTAAAATAACACATCCGAGTTACTTTTAAAAAAAGTAACACCAGTTACTTTTTGTTTCCTTTATGTATTTAATCCCATTTTTTTTAACCCATGTCTTTGCTGCTGACCTTACTTCAGAATCTTACTTTAGATTAACTAACATTTGTGCTTCATTTGTCTCATTGCTAAAGAGTGTTAAACTTCCTTTTCCTACAGTTCTGCTGTACAGACGTGAATTTACTTTTCTTTCAGCCTTAAGCCTTAGGCTTATTCATTTCACTTTTTGGTGTGAAAGGGCTTTTACATTTACTAAAAATCTAACTTTTTATATTGAAAACAAACCAACAAGGCCTGCCTGGATTTAAAAAGTAATGCAAAAGTAATGTCACGCATTACTTTCCATAAAAAGTAACTAAGTAACACAATAAGTTACTTTTTAGAGAGTGACGCAATATTGTAATGCATTACTTTTAAAAGTAACTTTCCCCAACACTGATCATCAGTAATATCTACACAGACATCAGCTCTGAACAGCAGCTCAACTGACCCCAGACCAGCCCGAGATCAGGGTGCCAAACCGCAGGAAGACGATGAGTGTTTCTGAAAATATCAGTGTCTTAAAGGTCCCATATCGTCAAAATCAAAATTTCCTGGCTTTTTTCATGATAACTAAGGTCTAGGGGCTATCTAACTACCATATGAGTTTCAAAACAGTCAATCCACAGTAAACTGCACACGGCCTGCTTAAAGTAGCTGTTCATTTTCACGAGCAGCTGTGACTTCCGTAACGATGTGACGTCCGATCGACTCAAGTCACCGCCTTCAGTCACAAACCAACGTCCCACCCTCCTTTTGTCAAACCCCCAGACAACAACGCATCCATTCCATTGAGCAACAACAACAGGAAAACAAGTGGAGAAAACCCTGTTCAGTCGATAGATGTCAAGCTACGATCATTACACAGGCTTCAGAACAACGTTAATATAAGAGACCAGCGGCACGTCAACTTTCCCTCTTTCACACAGCGATTCCGGTAAATACACGGATAATGTGTCCCATGATTTGTTCCGGAATTGTTTAATTTGGTTCATTCACAGTTGTTTTCCGGAATCTATGCGTGCTTTACACACAACCCATAAAGACATGTGACGTTTGGATGTGAGATGTAATGCGACGCGTACGTTTCACTAAACTGAAACTAACCTGAACAAACTGTGCTTCAGCGCTGATAGTGAGGAGCTGACTCTGCCTGATGATCGCTGCTTCATTCCACTTTGCACGTAACGTTATTTTTCGTTGTGAAGAGTCGCTTGATAACGTGCATCATTACTACAACACTGCCTTTAGGTTCTGGCTTTGGTTCACACAGTTCCCGTAATTTTCCAGAATCAGCGCGCATTGTGAAAGGGGCTTTACTAAAGCAACAGTTATGTAGCCTACTGCATTCGGTGTTTGTAAAAGAAAAAACATTAATGATCATTCTAAAATATCCTGTTGAGTATCAGCTCTCTCTATTGCTCTGAGCTCGCTTACGCTTACAGCATACATGACCGTAGTTACCTGTGATTGGCCTGGTTGTGCGTCACTCAGAAAACAACAGGCCAATCAGAAGAGAGGCTCATGAATATTAATTAGATGGGCCAAAATCGACCTGTTTTTGACAGAGCTCCTAAAAAAGGAGCTGTAAAAATATATTGAGATGGATTTTGGCACTTATACCGCAAATATATATTCTTAAGGACATCAACAAATAAAATAAACCTCCAGAAATGTGTACGATATGGGACCTTTAAGTAAATTAGGTGTTTACTATTTACAAATATTAAAGTTCTTTGAGCAATAGTTCATCCAAAAAATTAAAATTGTCACCATTTACCAAACTTGTATAATTTTCTTTCTTCTGTGGAACATAAAGAAAGATCATTAGAGAAATTCAGGATTTTTTTTGTCTATATAGTACCAATCAATGTTAACCAAATATGTTTAGTAACATTCTGCTAAGTATATTTTGTGTTCCACAGAAGAAAGTAAGTCAGACAGTTTTGGAACAACATGAGGGTGAGGAAATGTATTGGCAATAAATTTCCTGCATTCTATAGCTCAAAATCAGTGCTTTACTGTGTGCATTTCTATGTGACAAAAATGCATTAAGTTTGTTGCATGTGAATTCAATAATATTCATCATTATTTGTTTCTGTCCTATTTTATTAATTCATTTATTCCAATTGAAGGACCTATAACCCAGCAAAAGTTTCACAGGGGAACTCGTGGGATGGACTGGATTTTGTACATTGCCGAATTTTAACCCCAGTCTAACGCTGATGTACAGTATGTGGATAATAATGTTATTTGAAACTTAAACTGCATAAACACATTGCATTACAACAAACAACAAATACAAATAATAATGCTCTTTTTAGCAACATTATATGACCTCTTTAAATCGAAACCGAAAGTAAAACTCGTACGGTCATTCAAAAGCGATTTTAATAACTCCCTGATGCGCGCAAAATAGGCGGCATAACATATCTAGGCTGTTATTAATGGTTAACAAAGCAAAAGGAAATCCAAGGCACTCTCATTTGGAAGAAGTTAAAAAGCCTTTATTGCAGCGGCTTGGTCACATTAAACCTTTCTAAAAAAAACTCCAACGCGTTTCAGCACATGGCATTCATCAGGGAGTCAAACAGTTCTCACAGGTAAGGGGAGGTACTTAACATCTAAAAACACCAATCAGAAAGCTCCATCCTTTTATTTTTACACTAGGTTTTGTTTACTTCTATCTGGTTTGTGTTTCAGGTATAATGTTTATGTCTCACTGTTTGGTATAAGAATGACACCTGTTGGTTGTGATATACAGATACTTGTCACCTGACTAATTTATCTGCAAGGTGGAGCTTTCTGATTGGTGTTTTTAGATGTTAAGTACCTCCCCTTACCCGTGAAAACTGTTTGACTCCCTGATGAAGGCCATGTGCTGAAACGCGTTGGAGTTTTTTTTAGAAAGGTTTAATGTGACCAAGCCTGCAATAAAGGCTTTTTAACTTCTTCCAAATGAGAGTGCCTTGTATTTCCTTTTGCTTTGTTGACTATATTTTCCCATCCAAGAAGCACTCCTGGATTTACGTTTTCTGTTATTAATGGTTGTTTAGTTGTGTATAGCTCTGCATCATGGTTGAAAAAAATTGGTCTCTATTTGCACTTTATTGGTATATTGAGAAAGTAGCCTACTTTGGTTATGGCTGGTTTGGTGAAACTTTGTTGGTGGTGGGCTTATCTGCTTAACTGTACATAATATAATATATTTTAATAATTAGATGCTGAATTTGATCATTTATTATCAATGTCTTGAGGCAATAAACCACAAGTGTTTTCTTTATTGGAAATGTTTAACGTGCAGTTTTGCGCATTCCGTGATTTGCCTTTATATTCACATATGCCTGTATATAGTTTGCTTCATCAGTGCAATCCGTAACTTCTATTTAGCGCAAATCTGCAAATCAGTTTTTGTGAATAAATGACTCGATCCACCTGTTTCTATGAACGTCATCAAAAGCCGCTTGCGCCACCTGCTGTTGAGCGAATTGCTGTTGACCACGCATCGGTTTTCTGCCGCTATTCCTGCAGCTCCCGGATGTGCAGTTGTAACAGAGTTATATTAATAATGTGTCTCCACTTGCTAATAATAATCTGTAAAATAATCACACTGAAAATTATTGGACGAAAAAAGGTTAAGAGAGTTTCCTATTGGCTGGCTGGTTCTTTACGCTGTGTGCGCCCCCTGTTGCATCAGTCAGTTCATGTGTGTAAGGCCAGCGGTAAGTTGTGTGCTTGGAAGCTCTGTAATACTGTCTGTTATTGTCTATAAAATGTGTGGTGTATCATGAGCAACAGCATATATTCGATATCAAGAAAAGTGCTAGACATTGGCGTAGAGTGTAAAAGATGTGTGTTTTATTTTAGTGTGCCAGCACGAGGATTGTCGAATATGCTGGAAGTTGTCAACTCACTCTTTATTACAATGTTTTCTCAGTAAATAAACGGCTGGGAGAATAATTCTTGAATCACGAGCTTTATTGATGCATAACACAACGCAAGGAAGATAAAAGACCAGTTACACAATGCCGAATTTTAACCACTGAATTTGTGGAAGTGAATTTAGAAAGTGAAATAAAATGGACCGAAATTTGCCTGTTGTAATACCTTGTATTTTAAAAAGGATTTAATATTTTTGAAGTGAACTCAAGGTGAATATGAATGATTGAATATTTAATTATGAAAATGTGTGTGAAAATGTTTTAAGTTTGAATATTCACAGCTTAAACAACTATATTAAATTTCAGGGCTTAAAATGCAAGCCCTGGAAATTCAAGGTGTTAAAATGCAAGCGCTGTTAATGCAATGCGTTGTTCAGTAAGTGTTCAACATGCTTCTTTGCTTTATTTGGCATTATTTTTTTCCATAAATAATTTACCAGCACACATTTCTTTCACAACTGTTCATGTTCGCTGAAGACAAACTGTCTTTACGTAAATACTCACCGAGACGGACATTTCGACATACTTTTGTGTTTATTTGACACTTTAGGAAAACGCCCGAAAGCCGAGACTTTAAATCAGGGGCGAAGGCGCACCGCTGTAAAGAAAGCAAGAACATGGTGCTCTATGATCGTTTTACGTTGTTTACCACCTTTTCATAATGTTTGGAAGCCAAAATCGAAACCGAAACTAAAATATGATTCGTGGCACAGCTCTACTGCTAGCTAACGTTGAGTCTATGCACATGTTCCCAGCAGCTCTAGTCTTTAAACGTTGTTTCTTTCGATTTCGAATTCCAGGTGTTATTTTTACAATGGCGTCAGGTAAGAATCAAATTGGATATATGTATATGTATGTACATATATAACGTTTCCTTAAAGATTTACGAAGTATGAATTAAATATTAGCTTACAGTTCGAAATAGTTTTCTTCGTTTAGTTTGTTAAATAATATTTGTTAGTTTGTTAAATGCTAGTTGTTGTTCTTACATCTGTTTAAACGTGGCACTGAACACTAGGAAGAAACAAAACTTCTGCGTGGTTCGTTGCACTTTGTTGAATTTTATGGAGGCTGTATCAATAAATATGTGTTGAAGTGTAATTTTGACACTGGAGATGATCTGAGGATAAAGAGAATTATAACTTCTCCAATTAAATTAGTGCTGATTCATGTATCATCAGCACTTTTGTACTCAGTTCTAACAAATGATTTATAATGGGTAAACAATCTGTTACACCTCTCTCTCTCTCTCTCTCTCTCTCTCTCTCTCTCTCTCTCTCTCTCTCTCTGTTTTTTCTTGTCTAGCAGCAGGTAAACATAGTCCATTATTTGATCGACCTGACAGTAAGTAAATTACAGCACTGAAGTGACATTAACATTACTGCTTGTTTTAAATCTGTTTCTTCTGTAGAATATTTAATGTGAAATACTTAAGTGATGATTAAACAGTGTTGTATTAATGCAATTTGTTTGTGTGTCTGTGCTCTCTTTTCAGTGAGTGATCTGAGGATTGTTCTGATAGGAAAGACGGGATCAGAAAACAGACGAGTGGGAAATGCTATACTGGGAAGAGCAGCGTTTGACAGTGAAGCTCCATATTATTTACGGCAGTCCAGTGACAGAATCAGTGGAGAGGTGGAGAAGAAAAAGATCACAGTCTTCAATCCTCACCTGCTCCAGGCAAATTTCCCACAGGGGGTGATAATAGACGGAGTGAGAGAGTGTGTGTCTCTGTCTGCTCCAGGACCTCATGTGTTCATACTCGTACTGCAGCATAGTAACTTCAACGAGAACGACAGACAGAGTGTGAAATATGTGCTCAACCTCTTCAGTTACCAGGCCATGAAACACACTATAGTGCTGACTACTGATGATGAGACACGAGGATCAATATCCGCTTCTAAGAATAACACTATTCATGCTTTAATAAAGGAGTGTGGAGGAGGACATCTGAAGTTTAATACAGTAAGCACAGGATGGCGCTATGAGATGTTCAGAAGGACAGAAGAGATACTCAAGAAAGAATGTAAAGAATTTCTCATTTGTGATCTGTGTGAGGATGGAGGTGTTGGATCATCAGCGGATGAAGATCTGAGCAGATCTGGAGGTTCGGTCAGAGGAGATGAGAAAGACAAGAAGGATTCTGATCTCAAAGAGAGCACAAAAACAGCAAGTGATGGAGCAGGTTTGTCAAACTTTTTCTTCGTGAATTACTGTTTTGTCATTTAATAGTTACATTGTCTTAGAGACAGAAAATGACAGAGAAAAATAAGGCTCTGTGACTTGAACTAGAATTTATTTTTACTAATTTGTTTTGTTTTTGTGGTAAATTCATCATTCCATTTTTGAAGTGGGTAATTGATTATAGGCAGTTGTGCCCTAATGGTTAGAGAGTCTGACTTATAATATATAATCTTACACCTTTTTTAGTGAGTAAAATTGTTTACATTTTTGCTATTAATGACTGGCGAAGGTTTATGATCCCTAGATAGCACCAGAACCTGAACACTGGAAAGCTCTACTCAACTTAAACCACATTGTTCAACTATTTTCTTCATTTGACACAGAGGGTGTGAAGCTGAATCTGGTTGTGTGTGGGAGTAACAGAGAATTAAAATCCTTCATATCAAACTTGATCCTGAAGCAGAGCGAGAGAAGATCAGAGCTGAGCTCAGAGTGTGTGAGGAGAGACGTGGAGCTTGATGGACGTCTGATCAGTCTGGTGGAGCTTCCTGCTCTGTTCAACACTCAGCTCTCAGAGGAGGAAGTGATGCGTCAGACTCACTGCTGTGTGTCTCTCTGTCATCCTGGAGTTCATGTTTTCATCCTCATCATTCCTGGTGATCCACTTAATAATGAAGACAGAGCAGAAATAGAGGAGATCCAGAGGATATTCAGCTCAAGAATCAACAAACACATCATGATCCTCATAAAGCAGAATTCAGAGCATCAGACAGCAGAACTAAATGAAGAAACTCAGTCTTTCATTGAGAGATTTGGAGGAAGACATCAGTTCATTGACCTGAACACACAAGTGTCTGTGTTGATGGAGAAACTGGAGCAGATGGTGGAGGAAAATAGAGGTGTTTGTTTCTCCACAGAGACATTGATTGAGGCACAGATGGAAAAAGTGCTGAAACTTTAAGAAATGACAAGGAAAATCTATTTATTTTTAGTCACAAGGCAATGCTCTGTAGGAATTAAACACACTTTTCATGATAGCTAAAGAGATAAAAAATAATATTAGGGCCCAAATCCTAAGACATGACCATATTGTTCTTTTAAGGATTATTATTATGGCCTAAGCCCATGGAGTGGAGGGTCATATTGATTTCCTTAGGATTCGTCTTCTAATTTTTGTCAATTTTATTGTGGCTTTTGGGGCCTTTGACATGCTCCAAAACTCCAATAATTGGCAAACACAATGCTGTGGTCCATATCATACATACTTGCCCGAATGAAATTCGGTACACATATAAATCGCATCGAGCTGAACAGTGTTTTCACTGCATGTCATTAGCTCCACCCAAACAGGAAGTCAGCTATTCTAGGTTTTGTGAAAAATGCATGCTCTGGAATTTGATATACTCATCCTAGTGTTTTTTAATCCAATTGCCACCAGACTTGGCCAGCATGATCTCAAGATATTGAGGATGCAATTTTTTTAATATCTTAAACAGTTTGGCCGAGGTGAGGTGACACGTTTATCGCAAGAAACTGGATACATGATGTGTTTTATAACTTCCACATACATTGTCTGATTTTGATCAAACTTTAGCAGTTGGTTGTGTAAAGCCGATTACATAGATGTGACTATTATGAGTAAAAGTTATAGTGCCACCAGCTGGCAGCAGAAAATGTCTCTTTTAAAAATGCTTTGAATCCACCTGATGGATTTGTTTTATTCAAACTTTATCAGAATAATGCCAAAAAAAAAAAAAAAAAGAATTATTGATATCACATGGCAACAAATTTTTTCTACATGATGCCAAAACATTGAGGAACCTAAATTGCAAATGTATTTTGGATATCTTAAATTGTGTTGCCATGGCAATTTATTGCATATCTTTATATTTACATTTTCTTAGATCTTAAAGTGCATTATCAAAAAACTTTTTTTCATATGAAGAACAAACCATTCTGAGGAAACATGCTTAGTTTCATAATTTTACAGTACTATTTATAGTTTTACAATACAGCTAACAGAAAATTAAAAACTATTAGACATTTCAGCTCTGTTTGCAATAGATAGGTGGATAAGTAAATAAATAGAACATGTACTGGTTGATAATATAAATTTATATAATTATTTCAAAAGTGCTTGTAGACGATTAAAATAATTAAAAAATGCTTATATATCATTAAATATTTCGGTAGCACTTTTCAATAAAGTCAGATTTTTTTACATTAGTTAATGCATTAAGTATTTTCTTTGTTAATGTTAGTAAATATAAATGTTTGTTAGTTCATGGTATTAAGTAATGTTAACGGATACAATGTTACATTTTAATTAATAACGTATTAGTAAATTCTGAACATAATATAAACTAATATTCTAACTAATATAAATGCAGTATGTCGTTCATGTTAACTAATATAGTTAATGAATGGTAACAGCTGAAAAGGAGAGTGTTACCAAAGTTATATTGTTCTCTTTGTGTGTGAATGTGTGTTTCACACTCTAGAAGTAACCCTTGTATTACCGTGTGCTGACCATGACAACCAGACTGCTAGACAATAAATGATAGAGTATTTATTTGTATGTGAAATAATAAATGCATTATGGAAAATCACATTGTATTGTGTTTTCAAACAATGCAGTATGAGTAAGGTAAAATATGTTGATTAGTACTGGTCGAAAGAAAGAAATAAAACCAAATGTAATATATAGTATAACCACTAGACGTCTAGGTCTACTTTACACTTTTGATGGTTGGTTTAAAGGTATATTCTTTTATATCTGTGAGTTAAATTGCATTACAGTTCATTTGTAGGGTACTGACAACATCATGTTATATTAGGATAATAATTATTTAATAACAACATAAAAAGACCTGGATACAGGTGCATGTGGATTTATATATATATATATATATATATATATATATATATATATATATTATTTTTTTTTTTTATTTATTTTTTTTTTTTGTGCTGCAAATAATGTAAAATAACATGACATTCATCTGAATTTACATGATCTCATGATCTGTGACTGGCTTGGCATTTCCGAGAACTGAAGGATTTAAAATGTAAAAGCAACACAGAGATGGTTTTTATTACTCAACAGGTGAGTAACATATTTTATTGAATAGATAAACTACCATTATGTAGCTCTCTGGCAGAGTTTATAGTGAAGCAGTACAGTATTGTGAAGGGTCATTTTATTATGAGTTGTTGTCATATTTTTTTTTTCTAAGTTTGATTTTAATGGACTTTTAACTTGTATTCATCACTTCCCTGCTTCCTTTGTTCCAGTTTCCCACCACTCATCTCCCACCTTGAATCACGAGGGAGTCCAAAACGGAGATAAATGCTCAGAATTGCACTTACTAGGAATAACAAGACTTTGCAGCTAAAGTGTGGTAGGCCAGAGCTATAGAGCAAAACTCATGAGATGGCTCCCTCTTGTGGTGACTAGGTGGTAATTTAGACAGAGATACAATTATGACTGTACTCTCTTTAAGAAGGAGTGGCCCGAGTCAAATGAGGATGGTGGTCTGGATGATCCAAGTGGCTGGCGTGAAATTCGGTGATGAGAGCTGGGTTCAAGATGTCATCAGCCACTACCCAAGGACACTCCTCAGGTCTGTCTACCAGTACGTGATCTGTATTTCAAAAACCCAATTATTCCCTGTAATCGCACAGAAAAACTGAGACTACAGCTAACTTTAAGTGCATTAATTCAGGTTTTGTTTGTATTAAAACCTCAAGTCAGGAAAGTAATCTGCTTTCTCATTACATTACTCAGTTTTATTATTATAGATTTGAAGTATTGTAGTGTGCATTTATAGTTTTTCACTTTTCCCATTTAAATGAAACATGAAACATGTTCTTTGTATAGAGAATAATAACTACAAGCAGCCTCAAAATATATTTTGACATGGTCTGTATCCGAAACCCCCCTACTATACCCTATTAAATATTCCCTACATTAATCCACTCATGCAGTTCACTTGAACAAGTGAATGGAAACGAGTGAGTGAATTTGGATACTGAGTGCACCGGAAAGACTGCCGCTTTTGCATAGTTTGCTTGCTGTTTACTATCAGTTAAAACCGGCAGTTCCAGTAGTAAGATTACATGATTTATATTGCACACTTTCAAGGAAATTACGTATAAACCCCTTGTTAAACAATTTATTTTTCAATTTAAAACGAAGTTGTACCTGTGTTGTACGCTGTATTATGCCGTGGACGTGTTGTAAAATGAACAGATGGATGATTCAGCTGCGGGCGCCATCTTCTGGCGAGACGCGGGAAGATGCAGTGCATTGTGGGTTATCTCCAGCCATTGAGTGTATGTCGGTTGTAAACTCGTTTTTGTGGTGCATTGTGCAATTGAATGAGTGCACTCCAGAGTGTCCACTGTGGTTTCGAACACCTCTAAAAATGGCTGACCGCTCAAATAGTGCCCTATTTGAGGGTATAGGGGACGATTTTGGATAAAGCCATGATCTATTAATCGCTTGGGCTCTTATCATAATTATCACGTTTTGTATTTGTGTACCACAAAGAATATCTTTAAAAACACTGTTAAAATACTGCTGCAATGACCGGTACTTCTGCAAGCATATCTTTTAAAGTGCATTATAAATCAGTTCTAAATAAATTTAATTGTACAAGCTCAGCCTATACCACTTGAAGCACTAAAAATAAAACTTTTTTGGCTCAAGCGTCACACACGTGACTAAATCTGATTGGTTCTTGCGCATCAAGCACACACATGTGAACTTCCTTAACGGTTTTGATGTGCTCAATGTGGGTTAATGCATGTGGAAAAAGAAATCGAAAATCAAAAGTATTATATCAAAGGGCAATCGTGATCCTGTTTGGATGGATACAAATCTCTCAGGTTTTATTAATATATCTCAGTTTCTGTGTCCACGATGAATGCTAGTCTTAAAGAGTTTTGAACAGCGTCATGTTTTGTCCCTCGAGAATCTGTGCTATGCAAATGTATACAAATTCATTGTTAATTTTAACCTTTAATATTATAATAATGCACCAGCTGAATGGGTTCCCTGTATTTTACAGCATTAGTTGAGAAATTGTTTCTTGAGAAAAATAAACATGTACTGAGCATGATATATATGGCAAGCTAATGAATAGAAATTGAATTGTGAAATTTGCTGGCCTTTTGCTGAATTCTGAGGAGGACACAAACCTGATATTGATATTGATCTGTTCACTTGGCTAATTTAAAAGTTGTTTTTAATATACTCAATATTTTAACAAATTGCAAAATTTGAATAATCACTTAAAGCCTAATGATTAATCAGTCAGTAATATGTGATTCTGATTAATCTGTGATAACCAATTAATCATTCTAATAATGGTAATATTAATCGGTTATCAAAATATCCACTTGCTACAGCCCTGCACTTAGATTTGCTAAGTAGCTCCAGGGCACAAAGTGCTGTTAATCCAGGTTTGTCTGCAGGCGGAGCGCAGGATAGTTCTTGTCTATTATGCATTTTTCTTTCAATTTTGATTTTGGAGGTGTATGTGTTGAAATGCCGTCAGGTTCAGGTAAGAATCAAATATTTTCAGCTAATTTTCCTCAATGATTCATGAAGTACTTATGAAATATTAGCCAACAGTAGACAGTTGTTTTCTTTGTTTAGTTGATTAAGTTATATTTCACTGAGCTCTTTCATTTATGCTTAAAACATAGATTGAAGACCAGGAAGAAACATCATCTACATAAAAGGCTACTTACCATATACAGGTTTTCGATAGAAATTAAAGTTGTTATCTAGGCATAATAGTTCATTCTTTTACTATACTGTGTATAAATAGTAATAGAATAGGAATTACATTCCAGTTATCTTGTGTTAACAGCTGGTTTATTAATTTTTCATATTATTATTATTATTATTTTTTTTTATGTAGGCTGAAGACTTATACTTTTGAAATAAGCCTGAAGGACTTGGTTTAGCTCGATCAGGTGTGTTTTTAATATTAATAATCAGTGTAATTAATGAGTTTCGCACCCCTGCTATAGACCATTAAGAGTTAAAGTGTAATTTTGACCAGTGTTGGGGTGAGGCATTACAAGTAATGAAAGTTACGTAATCAGATTACTTTTGTTCAAGTAACTAGTAAAGTAATGCATTACTTTTAAATTCACATTGAAATGTGTTTTTACTTTTTTTAAATGAGTAACACAAGTTACTTTCTTTTCTGATTCACTGACATCTGAATCTCCTGTCCTGTGTTGTTTTTAATTTCACTTTGGGCCTTTACAGTTTCCAAAAATATAACTTAAAAAATTAAATTTAAAAATTAACAAACAAAAAAACAAGCCCAGGCCAGGTGACTAAAAATAACGCAAAAGCATTGTAATGCATTACTTTCAAAAAAGAGTAACTAAGTAATGCAATTAGTTACTTTTTATGCAATGTCGTAAAGCAAAGTAACTTTCCCCAACACTGATTTTGACACACTGTATTGTAGATGCTCTAAAGATGAGATAACTCACAGCAATTAAATTTGTTTTGATCTGTGTTTCATCAGCACACTGTACTGTTCTCGGTAATATCTAATTAGTAATTGCAAACATTGTGAAGTCACAATTTTTCCAATGTTGTCGTTATTCATTTATAATTGCTAAACCATCTGTTCTTTCTCTCTCTCTGTGTGTGTGTGTGTGTGTGTGTGTGTGTGTGTGTGTGTGTGTGTGTGTGTGTTTGAATTCGTTTTCTATAGCAGTAGCAGATCTATAGAAATTTGATCGTCCCAAAAGTAAGTACATTAAATCACTAGTAGTGATATTGTAATGTGTTTGAAACATTTTGTTTTTTCTTTCATGATATGGGTGAATCTCTGAAATGATATAAAAGAGACTGTGAATAATATTTTCAGTGCAAAATATGCAGTGTTGTTACAGTTAAGTATGGGAGTTATGCACAACAGACTTCCGTATTCTGTAAAGCAGGTATCGTTGCTTCCATTCAAAGTGTTTTGTATGGTCTCTTTTAAATATGGAGCTGTTTTACTCAGTATGACTTTAAAGGAGATACCAAAGATTATATCTATCTAATTGATATCTGAGTTTTATTAAATTTGTATTCTTTTCTCAATTAATTGAATATAAAAGCCGTCAGTTCATATAGTTGTCAACACTTTCAGTGACAAGTGAATGTGATGCGACCAGTTTTTCAGTTTGGTCAGGTGACATTCAACATTTTCCCCCTATTAGTTCACTCAAAAATAAACATTTTTACTTCCTTACTGTCATGTTTCTTTCAAGTCTCAGTGAAGACTTGACATTTATGTCCTCCCACCTGGCAAATGCCTTCCTGCCCACTGCTATGAGTGTGTGTTCGTAAAGTATTGGGGTTATGCAGAATAATGGGATAAGTGCAGATCACTGGCTGAAATCACTCGTCCAAACTGTCAATCGCTCATCTCTAGTCTCTCTGTGGCATGGGTCATAACCTCCATAACCTCCAGAATGCTGGGAAGGCCTACGCTCTCGATACATCCTGCTGTTTTTCCAGCACTATCTGCTGGAATCGGATGCAAGTGATCCTGATCCACATCCTGACCCAGCAACTCACTCAAGAAAGATCCATACCTTTTTTTAAGACTCTTTACCCAGCTCAACCTGTACTGAGTCCAGATGCTTGTCCCATTTCGTTCGAGCAAAGGGGCAAACATGATCAGAGTTTCTTCATGAAGAATTTCATGCAATTGTGGGTAACACTTTATAATAACGTTCAGTTGTAAGTCTTTTAAAAGTGGTTAGTTAATGATGAAATAATCATTTACAAAACATTCACAAATGATTATTAAGTGATATGCAAACAATTTGTGTATGTTTTCTTAATTCATTTACAAGTCATTTACAAATTAATTTACAAGTAATTAGTTAATGATGAACTAATTATTTACAAAACATGACTATGTGTTTATAAATTATGAACAAGTGATATGTTCATTGTATTGTAAGTATTATGCCACGAAAAAAAAAACAATTGAGGTTCCTGTGAAAGTTTGTTTAGGGCGTTATAAAATACAAAATAACCTTATATAATTCATACACTACATGGTGCATAGTGCATTAGTGCATAAGTACACAGTGAATAAGTGCAGAGTGTATAGTGTGTCATTTGGGGCGCATCTCATGTTTGCCAAAGAAAACATCCTTACCCTCACCAGTCAGCCCTTACATTGCAGTACACACTACAAGTATTCAAAAGCTGTTGATGAATAAATAATAAATAAATCATTTACAAATCTTTTTGCATCCCCTAATCTAAAGTGTAAACTACTCATCAGTTATAAATGTTTTACAAACCTGCCGGTTCCAGGTTGTGTGGGTGTCAGGTGGGTAAACACACTGGGGGAAAGACCTTTGAATAATGAGTCAAACATTTACAACTGATGAATTGTTTACACTTTAGATTAGGGGATGCAGAAAGATTTGTCAATGATTTATTCATGATGCGATCCTCAGTGAAGGATAAACATTTTAATGATATCAATTTTTATTATTTTTAAGTGACAAATAATATATTAACTAGTATAATATTAACCACTTACTAAGGATCTGTTTGTGTCAGGGTTGTGTGCAGGACGAGACGAGACGAAAGACAAGATTAACAATTAACAATCTATTTAATATAATACTTCAAAGGATCAATGCAGGAACAGGCAGGAACACACATCACAAAACTTTAAAGACCGACATGAACTGAAGATACAAACAGACTTATAAAGGGTGACTAGATGATTAAACACAGGTGACACAGATGACTAATTAAAGGTTGTATCAGCGATTTCTAGCCTAAAACATAAAGTGTCAAATTCAGCTGACCTTTCATCACGATCCGCTCGCTGCCTGCCCCATAAATTGTCTGTGAAAAAACCGCGTCTCTCTGGTCAGCCTAGGGTCCGAGATATGCCAAAAAAACAATCGGCACTACCAACCTTTCCACAGATAAACAAACAGTGTTCCAACCAATCAGCGTCAGGGGGTTCGTGTTGTGGACTTTCCTACTGGTGCAGGAATGTGAGGGAGGCGGAGCGAAAGTCCACAACACCAAACCCCTGACGCTGATTGGTTGGAACAATGTTTGTTTTTGCTGTGGAAAGGTTGGTAGTGCCGATTGTTTTTTTGGCATATCTCGGACCCTAGGCTGACCAGAGAGACGCGGTTTTTTCACAGACAATTTATGGGGCAGGCAGCGAGCGGATCGTGATGAAAGATAAGCTGAATTTTACACTTTATGTTTCAGGCTAGAAATCGCTGATACAACCTTTAAACACAGGTGATGGGGATGACAGGCTGATGAGGGTGAAACCAAAAATGACAAAATGACAGGGGGAGACCAGATGAACAGACAGGACTGTGACATTACACCCCCCTCCGAAAAGGCGCGTCCTCGCGCCGTGGGGAACAACAAAAAAAAAAAAAGAGAAGGGGAGCGAAAAAACAGAGTCCATGTGGGAGGAGGCTTTGGCGGAGGACGGCACCCCTGGAGGGGGACAACAAACAAAGTCAACAGAGTCCAGGGGGGCGACGAAGGTGGGAGGAGCCAGGGAAGAAACAGGAGGGACCCGGAGCAGGAGGCACAGAGCAAGACCCAGGCCACAGCCATGAAGATCCATGGTGGAGCCGACGGAGGGAGGAGCCATGGTGGAGGATGGGCTGACGACTCCAGGGGTCCGACCGACAGAGGCAGAGCAGGTGAAGGATGAGCCCGAGGCGGAGACGGAGAGCCGAAGATCCTGGGCGACACCGAGGATCCGGAGGGCCAAGGCGGAGCCAGAGGCTCTGGCGACCAAGGCGGAGGCGGAGATCCAGAGGGCCGCGGTGGAGCCGGAGCGACAGAGGACTGAGGTGGAGCCGGGGGAGGGAGGAGCCCAACGGAGCCGATGGGACGGAGCGACGAGGCGTAGCCAGAGGAGTAGAGTCCGTAGGCGATGGCGGGACGACAACCGACCAAGGCGGAGCCGGAGGGACGAGGAAGCCCGGTGGAGCTGGTGGGCCGACGGGCGACGCTGAAGATGAGGGAGCTGAGAGCCGTGGTGGAGCCGCAGGGTCGGAGGCCGAGGCGGAGTTCTGGACTCTGAGGCTGGAGGTGGAGATGAGGGATCCTCCAGCCGAGACGCCGATGGAAGCTGGCAGACCTGCGGCGAGCCCACTGCACAGATGGAGGACTGAGGGTGAGCAGGGGGACTGACAGGTGACAGCGGGGTTTCTGGAAGGCTGGATGGAACCAGCAGAGATTCAGGATGGCTGGACGGAACCAGCGGAGATTCAGGATGACTGGACGGAACCAGCGGAGACTCAGGAGGGCTGGACGGAACCAGCGGAGATTCAGGATGGCTGGACGGAACCAGCGGAGATTCAGGATGACTGGACGGAACCAGCGGAGACACAGGAGGGCTGGACGGAACCAGCGGAGATTCAGGATGGCTGGACGGAACCAGCGGAGATTCAGGATGACTGGACGGAACCAGCGGGGATCCAGGATTAGGCAGAAGAGGGCGGGTGGGTGGGAAGTTCAGGCAGGCCAGTGTTTCTGAGAAGAAGTCTATTAAATCCCCAGAGTGTTGCTCAAGCTCACCCCCAGTGGTGGTGCAGTGGGCAGGGCTCTCTACCGCCCTCTCTTGCTCCACGCAGCACTCCACCGTCGCAGCTGTAGAGGTCGGCTCACGCTCTTGGTCGGAGGTTTTGATCCCATCGGCAGTCCATACTGTGGCCGCTCCGGGCTCAGGCTCTCCGTCCGCGGTGAATGCGGGCTCATACTCTGCATGTCGGGGTGATGTTTGGCTGGGCTCTGGGTCTGGAGTGGGGCTGGTGTCATCCTTCGCGGTCAACGAAGCTCTGCTGGACACCAGCACCCACTCGATGTAACCGGCGAGGCTCTCTCGAGGACCCTCCCCGGACAGCTGCGCTTTAGTGGCGATGTTAAGTCCTGCACGGAAGAACGTGCACAGGCAGCGGTCCGGGTAATGCGTCATCGGCGCGAGGTACATAAAGTCACTTATGTGGTCCTCGAGAGAGCGGTTCCCCTGCTCCAGCAGGATGATGCGGACAGCAGGGATATTCATAAGGGAAAAAAAAATAAAACAAACACTGATTCAAAAAACGGAAAAGAAACGCAGGGGAAGACGCAGTGAACTGTTTTGGGTCGGTCTTTCTGTCAGGGTTGTGTGCAGGACGAGACGAGACGAAAGACAAGATTAACAATTAACAATCTATTTAATATAATACTTCAAAGGATCAATGCAGGAACAGGCAGGTACAGGCAGGAACACACATCACAAAACTTTAAAGACCGACATGAACTGAAGATACAAACAGACTTATAAAGGGTGACTAGATGATTAAACACAGGTGACACAGATGACTAATTAAACAGGTGATGGGGATGACAGGCTGATGAGGGTGAAACCAAAAATGACAAAATGACAGGGGGAGACCAGATGAACAGACAGGACTGTGACAGTTTGATTATTTCATGATATGCTATTTTTTAGGATAAATTACGAGAGATTTGTAAATTGTTAGCCTATTACTTAATCATTTGTGAACGTATGGTCATGTTTTTTTTTAAGTTCATCATAATCTAATCACTTGTAAATTATTTATAACTTAATCTACAAAACATATAAAAATATTAACATATCACTTATTAATCACTTATGAATGCATAGCGATGTTTTGTAAATTATTAGTTCATCATTAACTAATTACTTGTAAATAACTTGTTAATGAATTAACAAAACATACACAAATTGTTAGCATATCACCTATTAAACATTTATGAAAGTTTTGCAAATCATTATTTTATCATTAGCTAACCACTTATAAATGACTTACAACTGAACGTTATTATAAAGTGTTACTCAATTATGATATTACAGCATACTCATGAATGAATGATGCATTTGTATAGCGCTTTCATTGTGTATTTCCGTACACCCAAAGCGCTTTACAATCATATGGGGGATCTCTCCTCAACCACCACCAGTGTGCCGTCTCACTTGGATGACACAGTACAACGGCGCCGGTGCACTCACCACACACCAGCTACAGGTGGCGAGGAGAGAGTGATATAGCCAATTGAATGGAAGGGGATTATTAGGAGGCCATGATTGACTAGGGCCAGTGGAGGGAATTTGGCCAGGACACCGGGGTTACACCCCTACTCTTTACGAGAAGTGCCATGGGATTTTTTGTGGCCACGGAGAGTCAGGACCTCGGTTTAACGTCTCATCCGAAGGACGAGACAGATGACTTGTTAAGGAACCAGGATTATATTTGTTATCAGGTGTTCCCCTAAGGCCATTTTTCTGGTTGCCAAGAAATTATGGACTGCATGATCTGGAACAGTTTAAATGCATCTGGTTGTTGAAGAAGATATTAATTTTACCAGGTGCCACTGCAGCACGTATCTCCAACGATATGACCCACCATGGACAAACCTCTACAGCAAGCAGATGTGCAAACTGCCGAAAATGAAACTGAAAGTTTGGTATTGCATACAGCCAGAGGATTAACCCTTACTGTGCGTTCACACTGCCGCCGGCGAGAGCGTCAAAATTCGCTCTCGCCGCCCTGCATGCAACGCTGTAGAAAGATTCCTTGACGCTCTGACGATCGAACGCTTGGTCTTGTATTTAAAGCGGCCGCAAAGCAAACAAGCATGTCGATCTTGTGCAGACTGACCACAAGTAGGGTGTAAGTTAGTTAACCTCATTAAATATTTTAAACATGAAAATAAGAAATTTAATTTAATACAGTTACATGTTTGCTAACGAAATAAACCAATCAAAAGCCATTTGCATTGAGCGGGTTTTGTGTTGTTGTCGCCACCAGCTCACATTGAAAATGAATGACTTCCGGCCACTTTGACGCTCTGGCCGCCGGCGGTGTGAACGCACAGTTATGTGTTGTTGGGGACGTTTTCGTCCACTGAGGGGTGCTGTTGAGTCTTAATTTGGCCACAACTTTTTCTCTGTTAAAGCAAATGGAATGATTTTTGGTGACTAATCTTATTTTGATACATATTTTGGGAAAATGCTTTGAAATTTTTCAAAAACTCAACAGTACACTGTGGGCAAATTTACTACCCTTTCGTTATGTTTCCTGGCTGAAAACAGCCACTACTTTAAACTGCTGTAAAAATGTATCAGATAATTTTTTTTTCTAATTTTTTTTTTGCATAAATCTATTAATCAACCTCAGTCCTGCTCAAAAATACTAAATGTTAAAAAAAAAAAAAAAATCAGGATTTTATCTCTTTAATTGCCAAATTCCTAAATGATGTCACCTTTAGATAGGCCTTTGCAAAAAAAAAAGCTTAGTTTTACATTGAGTTCTATGGAGTTTAACGGCATATTATAGTGTGTGTGTGTGTGTATGTGTGTCTAAGTGTGTCTGAGTGTGTGAAAGTGAGTGAAAGTGTGTGAAAGTGTGAGAGAGACCGTTGTGCACTTTGATACCCCTGAGAAAATCAAAATAAGCACCTCAGCTCTCAGAATGACATGGAGTAAAAAAAAATAAAGAAAGTATATTTATGTATTTGTTTACCATATAGTTCTGAGAGCTGAGGTGCTTTTTTTGATTTTCTGAGATGTATCAAGGTGCACAGAGGTCTCTCTCACACTCACAGACACTCACACACACTCTCATACACTCGTACACACTTTCACACACTCACAAACGCTCACACACACATACACACACACACTATATATGCCGTTATACTCCATAGAACTCTATGTAAAACTAAGTTGGTTTTTTTTTTGCAAAGGCCTATCTAAAGGGTTAATGGGGCCAACTGATAATCAACAGTACAATTTACAAATTTGACCCCTTCCCAACAGGGAAAACCACAAACAATCAAGAATTCAGCATTATATGGTGTCATGGCTTTGCAATCAAAAAATGTGGTTATAATGGAAGTCAATGGGGCAAAAACAGCCACGAACAATAAATGAGGGAGAAAAAAAGAAAATCTGATGCTGCGCCAAAACTAACAATGCATGAAAGCCAATGTTCTTACTAATCTTTCACATGTCCAAGACTGTTAAAAGGTAAAAAAAAAAATCCAGGCCACAATTACATTTTATATTGAAAATTAGTAATTTTGTGTTTTTTTTTTTTTTTTTTTTCTTTTTTCTTCTAAATCATTGACATCATTTAGGAATTTGGCAATTAAAGAGTTAAAATCCAGATTTTTTTAAAAAACATTTAGTATTTTTGAGCAGGACTGAGGTTGATTAATAGATTTATGCAAAAAAAATTGAAAAGAATATTTATCTGATACATTTTTACAGCAGTTTAAAGTAGTGGCTGTTTTCAGCCACGAAACATAACGAAAGGTTGTAAATTGAAACAATGCACAAGGGTTAAAATACATTCATCTTACTCTCACCAGTGAGGAATTAGAGCTCATATTATAGACACTTTTATGTGGCCATTTGTATGGAACAGTTTTAACTAACCGGATAGCTGCCTGATCAGTATAAATGCACAAGTGCATGCCTGGTTACACAGCCATATCACTACCTAATTAGTGAGGGCTCTCTTTACACTAATAAACCCTTCATTTGTTAGCGTTGCTGGTGCTGGAATGAGGACTGAACATGATATACGGGTAAATACTATATTTTAATGACTTCAGGACTGGAACACAGAGGTAGATCCACACACGAAACATTAACTAACGTTATCGACCAACAGGGGACTGAAAACAGAGACAGACTTTTAAAGACAGACTAATTACAAGACACAGGTGAAATAGATAATGATTAAACAAGGACTCAACCAGATGATAACAAACTGACAGGGCAAGACAGAGGGAGAAACCAAATCAGAAACAGGGCAATGACAAGTAACACTAGGATACATGTAACATCATTAAAATTATGAATTGATTTTAGCCTAAGTCTAGAAAGCCAAAGAGGGATTCCTTTATAATAACCTAGCACTTACATATCTCTTCACATTTACTCTTATTAACACCGTGTCTATTCTTTGTTTGTTATAATGAGAAGGTTCCGGGCATGCATTCGCCAATGCTATTATTTTACAGTTTGTACATTACAGAAAACTCCTTGCTCACAAATATTTCAGTGCAAATGCTGCAAATGCTAAACATTCAATGGAGCTGCTAGTTGGAATCCGGACAGCATAGGCATGAAGAACATGCTGTATAGAACTGGCGCAACAGAGGATTAACTAATTATTATTATTATTATTATTATTATTATTATTATTATATAGGCTCGTTTTAATGAAGCAACACAAACATAAATAACATTTGCAATAATTAATTTAAACATTAAAATTGTATACAAAAATATGTATTTCCATCAGTCTGACTGGGTGGGCAAGTTGTCAGTCTAGTAGGAACTAAGCTACAAAGTGCCATAGTTCAGATGGCAGTGAGGTCATTTAAGTGCTGTATTCAACAGTGATGGAGGGTGCTGTGAATGGAGCGGTGTTTTTGTTGTGGGTTTTGTGATAACAGAGATGGAATGTGGATGTATTAGTTGTGATTGAAAGAGCAAAAAGAAGGACCAAGAAACTAAATTTTCCATGACAACGTGCAGTGCTTTTATCGACGATGAACCAAACAAATCCAGTTCTGTTACCTCAGTTGTTTACCAACTTAGGCAAAGCAATAAAAACTTTCTAATGTATGGCTCAAAATGCCAAAAAACAACTTTCACACTAAAAGCTAGGTGATTTTGCACTAGGAACATAGACCTCAAGCTCAATTTTTGATCTAGTTGGAAATTAGCATTGTTGGTTTTTATGCAACAACAATCAGCATCATTTTATATCCTTTTAGTTCTTTGAGGAACTAGCTTTATTTTTCTCCCAGAATTTCCAAGATGCTCTGTTTTATAGAATAAAGGTGGAGACTGAGTTTCACTGTCATTCTCCAAAAATAACAAAAGCAACCATAAAACTTGTCTGTGCAGTTCTTGGTCTACATTCCAGGACCTATACGATAACATTGGATCCAGATCAAGTTACAAGTGACTTACACACTAAGCATAATATCCAACCTTCTTTTTCCACATCACCCTGATACTAGCTGAAACAGGCTAATATATATTCCAATGTAGTATTTTAAGACTAGTTAGCATATTACATTGATGCAATTCCAAATACAGATGAAGAAATCCTCCTCGTTTTCAAAACACTTTCTTTCCAAATACGCAAGCAAACTCCATCAAGTTTACTGGCAGTTGTGGCCTATTGGTCAGAGAGATGGACTTGAAAGCTAAAGGTTGTAGGTTTAAGTCTCAGTTCCCTGGGCACCTCAGAAAATGGCTGCAGCTGGTAAGTATGTTTGTGTGTGCACTTGGATGGGATAAATGCTGAGCACAGATTCTGAGTATGGGACATTTTTTTTCCTACTTACTGTACTGGTTACTGTACTGAATCAGAGTTAGTGGCTCCTTGATGACAACAGGGCTCTATGCATTTGCCATTCTTATTTTTGGTGAACGAAATGTGGTGATGTCTAATTAATGATTATCCCAATAGTAAGTCAATAAACATTACTACGGTGGTAACAAGAATTGGAAAACTAGAGATTTTTTGGTACCCAAGAGGAAAACTGCTTGTAAATCATGCTGAAAGATTATTTTTATTGGAAAAAATGCCAGTACTTTTTTGAGTGTTGTGTTTGGAGGTAAATGTAGTAGAAGGGGATAGACATTGCAGTTTGCATGGTAGAAAAAATCATTATGTCTTTGGAATGATCCCTTAACATGAAGACCCATTATGTGTTTTTTTTTTTTTTTTTTTTTTTTTTTTTTTTCAGTGTGTGAACTGAGGATTGTGCTGCTAGGAAAGAATGAATCAGAGACCAGCCCGGTGGGAAATGCTATACTGGGCACAGCAGCATTTCACAGTAAAGCTCCATCTTATTCACAGCAGTACAGTATGAGAATCCGAGGAGATGTGGAGGGAAGACACATCACAGTCATCAACACTCACCTGCTCCAGCCAGATCTCTCAAAACAACAGGTGACACAGGGAGTTAGAGAGTGCGTGTCTCTGTCTGCTCCAGGACCTCATGTGTTCGTACTCGTACTGCAGTATAAGGACTTTAATGAGAACAAAAGACACAGAGTGAAATATGTGCTGAACCTCTTCAGTGAGCAGGCCCTTAATCACACTATAGTGCTGACTACTGATGAAGAGCCACGCACATCCAAACTGACTTCTATCTTATGGAATAAGGCTATTCATGATTTAATAAAGGAGTGTGGAGGAAGACATCTGAAGTTTGATACAGGAAACGTAGGATGGCAGTCAGAGTTGTTCAGAAGGACAGAAGAGATACTCAAGAAAGAACATGAAAAATTTCTCATCGGTAACATGTATGAGGATGAAGGTAATGGATCATCAGTGGACGAAGATCCGAGCAAATCTGGTGAGATGCCAGCATTGTTCCAAAATTAATATAGGCATTAGTTATAAGTTAATAAATACAGTTATAAATGCTTTGTTTTTGAGCATATATATTATGTTTAAAAACTGTATTTTCATACTTTATTGCTGATCAATTTATAATTTCTAAATTATTACGTTATTTACAAACCAGTTATTTAGGGGTTTTCAGTGGTTCATAAGATCATATAGAAAGTGTAAGTAAATGTTTAATAACATATTTAAATGTACATTTTTAAATATTAATTAGACACATGATAATAGTTGCTCAGTAAAGGCTTTATTAACACATTCCTGTTGTAATTCACAATTAAGTCAGGTAGTTATAAAACATACAGTAGTTGCCAGCTTGTAAAGCATTTACAAAGGAGTTTTTGTGAGCTCATCTAAAACTATTTATACCATGTAAAGCATTTACAAAGGAGATTTAAGGGCTCATTTATTTTCCAAACAGAAATGTTAAACCCAACACAAATGGATACAGAACAAAGAAATATTTTTTTTTCAAGATGGCAAAAAATGAAACTGTACACTTGATAAAATAATGAAAAACCTCTGCAATTTCATAGAAACATATAAATAAAAATGTTCAAGTGTACAGTTGTGCACAGTTGAGTTTTTTTTTTTTTTTTGCATCTTGAAATAAATGTTAGGAAGATAACTGAGACTTTAAACCTCCTTTGTAATAGTTATGCTTATAAGTCAAGAACAGGGCATTTATAGCTGTATTTATAAACTGCTTACTAATGACTGTTAATGTTGGGACAATGCTTTGTAAAGGATGAACTGACTATTTGCTAATGGTAACCTAATAGTTCATAGCATGCAGTTATTATAAAGTGTTACCAGCATTGTCCTTTAATAATACGGTGTTGTAAAGACAGGAAATGGGGAGTACTACTACTGCCAGAGCTGACTGGATTACTTACAAATTGTAATCATTACTGATTACACATTACATGATAAAAACTGTGGTCAGTAACGTATTCTAGGTTACTCGTTTTAAGTAATGATTACTTTAAGGCTAGTTTTTTATCTATCTTGTTTTAAACTTACCATTGAATGTACCATATTAAATTAAAAAAGCTAAGAGAATGCATTATACATTACATTAAACCAGGGTTTCCCAAACGAGGCTTAATGAAAGAACGACAGTGGGTTTGTGACTTGATAAACAGCCAAACATTAATTAAACACTAAAATTATAAATAATTTGTTTACCAAAATGCCAATATGACAATTAAGTGATATTGAAACTGTATAGATGCAAATGAGTTAAATTCTTGAAATATTACAAGAGACACACAGAGCTATTGTGTGGTTATGGAACACTTGCAATAAGCATGTGGACTACTTCACTGTACATTTGCGAAGTCTTCAGAGCTTGACAGTAAAACACTTAAATATTTTTGTTATGAAAAAAAAAAAAAAAACTTTGATTTTGTATTCAGGCAAGAAAGGCAATCACATGTCTTGGGTGAACTGTTTCTCCTAAGGCTGTAAAGTTTGTGCACACTGTTTGTGTATTGTCGTAGGTCCACGGAGAACTATTTTACTCAAAATATGTCAGTTCCCACAAGGTAGCCTTCAGCTGATAAAATAATATTGTGAATTATTCATTCATACCCAAACTGAACTAAGTCTACTGTCTGTAAATATTGTTTCAGTTATGACATCTGGAAAAGCAAAGCTGAACATTGTGCTGTGTGGATATAATACAACACTCAAGAACTCAGTGTCTGAAATGTTTAGAGGGACCATAAAGCAGACAGAAAGGAGCAATGTGTTTGTAAAAAATGAGGAGATGATAAACGAATGGCAGATCAGTGTAATAGAGCTTCCAGCTCTAACTCAGCTCTCAGAGGAGGAAGTGATGCATGAGACTCACCACTGTGTGTCTCTCTGTGATCCTGGAGTTCATGTTTTCATCCTCATCATTCCTGATGCTCCACTTAATAATGAAGACAGAGCGGAAATAGAGGAGATCCAGAGGATATTCAGCTCAAGAATCAACAAACACATCATGATCCTCATAAAGCAGAATTCAGAGCATCAGACAGCAGAACTAAATGAAGAAACACAGTCTGTCATTCAGAGATTTGGAGGAAGACATCAGTTCATTGACCTGAACACACAAGTGTCTGTGTTGATGGAGAAACTGGAGCAGATGGTTGAGGAAAATAGTGGTGTTTGTTTCTCCACAGTGACATTGTTCGAGGCACATCTAGGTTTAGATTTAAGAGAGAGAGAAGATGATCTGAGGATTGTGCTGCTGGGAAAAACTGGAGTTGGGAAGAGTTCAACTGGAAACATAATTTTAGGAAAAGATACATTTAAGGCAGAAGCATGTCCTGTGTCTGTAACTAAAAACTGTCAGAAAGTGACAGCTGAAATCGATGGCAGACACATTACTGTGATCGACACTCCAGGACTGTTTGATACTAAACGCAGTAATGAAGAAATACAGAGAGAAATCAGCAACTGCATCCCCATGATTCTGCCTGGACCACATGTGTTTCTCTTAATGATTTCAGTGGGACGATTCACTGAAGAAGAACAAACCGCAGTGAAGATCATCCAAGACATATTTGGAGAAAGCTCTTTAAAGTACACCATAGTGCTCTTCACCAGAGGAGATGATCTGAAGAACAAAACCATTGAACAGTATCTGTTACAACCTACACCTGCATTAAAAAAACTGATAGAATCATGTGGAAACAGATTCCATGTGTTTAATAATAAAGAGACTGAAGACCGAACACAGGTGACTGATCTACTGCAGAAGATAGACAACATGGTGAAAGCAAACGGAGACAGTTACTACTCATGTAAGATGTTCAGAGAGATGGAGAGACAAAAACAAGACAGACAGATGAAGATACTGATAGAGAAAGTGGAGCAAGTGAACAGAGAAAGAGAAGAACTGATTAACAAACATAAAGAAGAGAAAAAGAGGATAAAGATTATGATGGAAAAAGAAAAACAGAATCATGATAAGGAAAATGATAATTGGAGAAATGAAAAGCAGGCAATGCGGGACGAACATAATCAGAAACTTCAGCAAGAAATAGAGAGAAGTCAGAAAGTTAGAGAAGATCTTCAGACCAAACATGAAGAAGAAAGAGAGAGGATGAAGAAGAGAATGGAGGAAGAAAGACAGAATCATGACAAAGAAAGAGAGAGAACCAAGGTGGAACTTATTAAGAGAGAAGAGCAATATAAAAAAAGTATTATAGAAAAAGAGGAACAAGAGAAAAAGTTGCGAGAAGAGCAGAAAGGAGAACGAGAGGAATGGGAGAAACAGAAACAACAGGAAAGACGAAGAAGAGAAGAAGAGGAGGAGAAATGGAGAAAGAAAGAACAAGCGATGTGGGATGAACATAATCAGAAACTAGAAGAAGAGAGGAAGAGAAGTCAGAAAGAAAGAGAAGATCTTCAGTTAAAAAATGAAGAAGAAAAAAAGAAGATGGAGATGTTGATGGAGGAAGAAAGAAATAATCACGAGAAATACAGAAAGAAAAGAGAGGAGGAGTTTAGAGAGAGTGAAGAACGATATAAAACAGAGATGAAATCAGAACGAGAGGAATGGGAGAAACAGAAAAAAGAAGCAAGACAAAGAAGAGGTGAAGAGGAGGAGAGAAGAAGAATAATGGAACAGAGAACATGGGATGAATATTGTCAAAATCTTAAACAAGAGAAAGAACGGATGAAGAAAATAATGGAGGAAGAAAGACAGAACCTTGACAAACAGAGACAGAGAAGAGAAGAGGAACATCTAAAAAGTGAAGAACAATATAAAAGAGACATTAAAGAAAAAGAGGAACAAGAGAGACAGATACGAGAGGAGATGAAGAGTGAACGAGAGGAATGGGAGAAACGCAAACGACAGGAAGAAAAGGAGAGAAAAAGACATAGTTTAATTGAACCTTATACAGGAACACTTAAGTCTCTGCACACAAACAGTAAGTCAAAACAATAATCAGCTAATTTTTTTATTAATTTGCACAAAAAAAAAATAGGTTGACACTCTTCTTTTACTGAACTATAGTGTACTTTTCAGCCGTTTGTAAACCAGATACACTTAAAGGGATAGTCATTAATTACTCAACCAAACTAGTAAGATCTTTGTTCATCTTCGGAGCACAAATTAAGATTTGATGAAATCCGAGGGCCAGATCATATGGTTTAGTCCGTGTTGTCCCCTCTAGTTTTATTTCCCATTGGTTTAGTCTTGCCCATATTTGTATTTCCCCCTTGTTATCTCGTTTTTAACCACGCCCTGTTTTATGTGTATATCAGTCTGTGTCTGCTCACTCCCCTTTGTCCGTCGATATTCGTTTCTTCTTGTTTTGTGTTTGATCCATGTTCTTTCGTTTGTTTTCAATAAATATTAGTGTTTTCATTTACTCCGGTTCCTGCTCCTTCATCTGCACTCCTCAACCTGCTAACTGTGACAGTAATACCATCGATAAAACAGTCCATGTGACATCAATGGTTCAACTGTAATTTTATGAAGCTACAAGAATACTTTTTCTCTGAAAAAAATAAATAAATAATAATAATAGCAACTTTATTTAACAATTCTTCTTTTCCACATCACCATATCCTCCACCATTATCGAGAGTACCACAACACGTCACGACTTTCATTTGTTCCACATTCCTTATTAACAAGCACCTTTTTTTTGTTGTTGTTGAAAAGGCTTTCTGTTATTTGGTCAGGTTTCAAGATCTTTTATTTAATTTGTATTTGTATTTAGAGTAATACACTATGTATAATTGTCCTACAGTAAAATATACTGTTTCATTTTCAGAGATTACTAACATTGTAGTAATAATAATAATTATAATAAACAATAATATTAAACAACATTAAAATTCAGAGAAAATAGTTAGCCTAAATATTATTTAATGGGATAATGGATAGGTGGTGAACCAGAATCATTGAGAACCACTGAGATGGACTGTTGCAAATAGTTTACATTTTAGATTTGAGTTCAAGACTGGGTCAGGGTCAAATGTAATAAATTGTTGCCAATCTGTTAACTCCATTATTTATCATTTTCAGATGATAAGGTTTCTCCATCAGATTCAGGATGTTTGAGAATCTTGCTGCTTGGGAGGACAGGAAGTGGAAAGTCTGCGACAGGAAACACTATCCTTGGAAAAAATGAGTTTCACAGTATAGACAGTTCAGAGTTGGTGACCACTGTTTGTCAGAAGAGAGTTGGTGAAGTTGATGGTCGATCAGTAGCTGTTATTGATACTCCAGGACTCGATGCGACACTGACAAAAGAAAAAGTGCTGGAAGAAATAATGAACTGTATTTCACTGTCAGCACCTGGACCACATGCGATCATCATTGTGCTGAATTTAGGAAAAATCACCAAAGAGGAGAAACACACTTTAGATATGATCAAGATGCTATTTGGACCGAAGGCAGCCGATTTCTGCATTGTTCTCTTCAATAGAGAAGATTATCTTCCAACAGAGTTCAACCTTATTCACCTCATTACAGGCCAACTGAGAAGACAAACAATACAACAATATTTAGAGGAAAATAAAAATGTTGAAATCAAGAAACTGACCAGTGACTGTGGAAACAGATTTCTGGTTTTTAACAACACAGAAACAGAAGATAAGACACAAGTTACTCATCTGTTCAGTATGATAGAAAAGATGAATCATGGCAGACATTTCACTAATGAGATGTTTGAGGAGGCAGCAATCTCCATTGAAAAGGGAATGGAAATAATAGACATGAATGAAAGACAAAATCAGGATCAAGTTAAAGAATTAGAAGCCAAATATGACATGGAAGATGCAATCATAAGAATGAGACTAGAAGAGAAGAAACAAAAGATAGATGAGGAAAGAGAGAGACTTAAGAACAAACTCAGAGAACAAGAGGAAACACTCAGGAGAGAGTTTGAGAATAAAAAAAAATTAGAGCAGGAGCAACAAAAGATGGAGGATCAGAAACGATCCGAAGAGGAAGAACAGGAAAGAGCTGAATATGATCAAATAATAAGGGAGGAGAAGAGAAAGATTGAAGATAAAATAAAACAGTATGAAAAACAGCTAAGAGAAAGCGAAGAAGAGGATAGAAAGAGAGGAGAAGAATATAAACGAGAACAAGAAGATATGAATAATGATCATGAACACATCATGGCAGAGTTAAGAAATAAATATGAAGATGAAATAAAAATTAGAGATTCAGATGAACAAACGAGGAAGGAAAAAGGAGAGAAAGAGAGAGAAGAGTGGAAGAGAAAAATAAAAGAGGCTGAAAATGACAAAGAGACTCAAGAGAAAATTAAACGACAGCAGAGAGAATGGGAGGAAGAGAAGAAACGACAGATGAGAAAACAGGAGAAAGAAGAAAGAGAGAGACAAGAGACACACGAGAAACAGCTGAGAGAAAAACAAGAAAAACTGGAGAAAATACAGAAGGAATTTGAAACCAAGAGAGAAGAAGATGAACAGAAGAAAGAGGATGAGAGAGAGAAACTAAAAAGAGATACAGAAAAAAAAAAGAAAGATCATGAAGAAAAGATAAATGAAATGGAGAGACGCTATGAGCAGCTGAAGCGAGAAAGAAAAGAGGAGCGGAAGAGAGGAAAACGAGAGGATGAAGAGAGACTAGTGGAGAAGAGAAAGAGATGGGAGAAAATGATAGAAGATATTAGACGAGAGCAAGAGGAGGAGATCAGGAGAAGAGAAAGAGAGGAGAGAAAAAGAATAGACAGAGAAGAAAAAGAGTGTGATGAAATGAAACAGAAACTTAAAGAGGAAATAGCGAAGTTGAAGAAGAAACATGAAGATGAAGCCGGCAATCAAAGAGAAGAATTGAATGATTTCAGAAAGAGAAAAGAGCAGCACATTCAGGAGCTCAAGGACAGACTTGAAGAGTTTCAAAAACAACTGAATGAAGTTAAAAGGTTAAGACAGGAGCTAGAAGATAAATGTAATGTCATGTGAAAGATTTTTAAACATTATTAATCAGACAAAATAAATGACACTTTTGATCTTTTGTAGTGAATTTGAAGGGTTTTTCTATATTTTTCTTTCTAACTATTCATTTAATCAGGGTTATTCCTATATGCTCCTGAAGGCTCACTGTCAGTTTAATCACTTACACACCTGTCAGTTATTAATCATGTGGACCTTGATGAAGGGTTTGATTAGAGTTAAGGTTCTGCAGGAGCAGATTTTTATAGACCTGAACTTAAATGATCATACAATATTAATTTTCTTGTGGTATATTTTAAAACATGATGACTTATAGCAGACAAAAAAGAGAGAAAACTGATGTTAGCTGTTCATGGACGGTAAAATCTGACCTTTTCAAAAGTTGTTAAAGGAAGTTTTTATTTGCTTCAGATGTTCTCATTTAATTATTTCTAGCAATATATGTAAAATGTACCTTTTTTTTCTGAAATTACACTGTACTTTCACGTATTCTGTTATTTTCTGGTGACTAACACTAAAATTAAAGTTCCTAATACACACTGATCATGTGTTGCTGTTTGTCCTTCATCAGCGAGATAATAAACAGTAAGTAACCAAATGATATATTTTACAAACGATTTACCAAACAAAGAGAGAGACAGACTGAACTGAGTAAAACCCAACAAACTTGAAACTTAAACTGTGGCAGAGTACCTACATTTATTCTATTATAGTTACCTGCCTATTATTTTAGCCTGCTTCTACATCCTCTAATGCTCTAACTGAAACTCTGCTAAATCCTATAAATAAACTTTATGACCACAGCTACAGACACAAGTAACTTAACTGCAACTGTGTAGTAAAAAACTTTTCACTGTGACATTTACAATCACAGACAGACGGTCTACCAGTTGGAAGTGTTTTGTGTTGTTCCAATTAGATTTTTTTTTCTTTTACCTCAATAAAAATATATTTAAATAGATTTTCTGATGCTTCTTGATAGACTTCTAGTCAAGGTCAACAGAACAGTTGTTGTTAATCAGTAGTGTGGTAAAATAAGCACCACTGTTGACTGCACTGTTAAATGGAGGAGGTAAAAAAAATACTGTTCAATAAAAGACATTACTCATGTTATTAGAGTTAGTTGTAATCAATGTGTTTGAGGCAATCATTTGCCACAATATCTTTAGGTTTTGAGGGAACAAGCCACATTATTATTATTATTATTATTTTTTAAATATAGTAATATTAAATTGAGTTTAAAGTTGAGTTAAGTGCTACCAAATGATATTGAGTTAAATAAAACTAAAGGCCTACATATTGAGTTAATATAATTTAAAGTTTTGTTAACTCAATACAAGCGATCATAAGTGAAATTAGCATTTTTTTCTTAATGTATTATGGTTTTATTTATACTTTAATAGAAAGAAACCAGTGTTGGGGGTAACACATTACGCAAGTTACGTAATAATATTACTTTTTACAAGTAAATAGTAAAGTAACGCATTACTTTTAAATTTAAATTTAAGTTCCTTACTTCAGTTCTAGAATAAATGTGAGCATGCATTAATTCATCTCACTTACTAAAAAACAAATACAGTATTCCTCAAAATGAATAAAAACAGTGAAATTCATCACAAACCTGCAATAATTAAATATTTTAAATAATACAAATATCCTTTATGTATTTAATCCCTTTTTATTAACTGATGTCTTTGCTGCTTACCTTCGATGATCCAATTCATCCATACTAATAAGCAAAAATTACTCAAGATAATCTAACATTTGTGTTCCTTTTTTATTGCTAAACAGTTGACATTTTTTCTTCCACGGTCTACTGTACAGACGTCAATTTACTTTTCTGAGGCTTTTGGTGTAAAAAGGGTTTTACATTTGCCAAAAAATTTGCCAAAAATAGAACTTTTTGTATTAAAATCAAACAAGCAAGCCCAGCACAGATTTAAGAAGTAACGCAAAAGTAACGCAACGCATCACTTTCCATAAAAAGTAACTCAGTAAAGTAATTAGTTTCAGGGAGTAACTCAATATTGTAATGCATTACTTTTAAAAGTAACTTTCCCCATCACTGAAAGAAACTGCTTGATGCTGGTAGATCGGTACACACTTCAGCGGATACATGCAGCATCACAGAAGAAAGTGGAGTTCAAGAATGGGCATTTGCTCGATTTACTAAATTGTGTGCACCATATAGCAATTCATTCATTCGATTTTACTAAATGAATACATTTGCCACGATTTAGTAAAACAAGGGAACGAATTACTATTGCATGCACACAATTTAATTAAACAAGAAAACGAATATATTATATCGTGCGCACGATTGATTGTTTTCCTGGAATGTCATGTGTGGGACTCCGTAGAACTTGAATGTTTCAGCGCCGGAAAAAAAAAAAAAAAAAAAAAAAAAAAGGAAATCTCCGCCACCGGAGTTTTTCCTCTCACCTGTAATTGTTTTGCAGTGAGCGGATGTTTGAGTTTATCAACGCCGCGGTTAATTCCTGCCGCTTCAAATAATTACTCTACTGTGCCAAGAGACAATGTGGTCTTTGAAGACTCGATGCTGAGAAACATTTGAAAGTTACAGCACAAGGTAAACGACATTACTTAGTGTGTTTTCGCTGCTCGGGTTACTGATGATGTGAGGAAGAAAGTGGCTTTGTTGGTTTTGAAGCATAATAATATCAGTACTGTCGGAGTTAATGATAGTATTTGTCTCTGACAGTCAGAAATTCACAAGAAAATCGTTATGTTGGTATTGTTCGTGATATCGACAGTGATTGTCTTTGGTCCTGTTTAGTAGGCATTTAATGACTGTTTAGGTGGTTCTTGGCTTCCAAATTTGACTTTGTGTTGAATTGGGACTTTGAGGAAGTCCACAATTTTAATATGATTTATAAATTACTTGTCAACAAATCCTTATGTTTGCTATATATTGACAAAATGTCATCTGTAGTGAGTTTTTCTGCTCGAGAATATTGAATAATGACTGACTTCATAGTTTGTGAGTTAGGCAATTATGTATTACAGAAACTTTGTTAAAGAACAAAGAGCATAGTCAATTTTGTGAACTGTGTTCTCATTATTGTAATTATTGTAGCAAGCCAAGGTGAAATTGTCTGGTAGAAGCATTGCTGTGGTTTTTAACCAGTTTTTAATGTATTCTGAGCAAATTGTCTTCGCTTATTTATTCCTTTGAAGTACTTCCGTTTAGGGCTGCACAATTAATAGAATTTCTAATCACGATTATGGATGCCTTGATTACGTAATCGTTCAAAGCCACGATTACAAAAAAAAAAAAAAAAAAAAAAAAAAACCTGCGTGCTTAGGTGGTGTAAGTGCACTTTTATTCTCTGACAGCAGAGAGCGCTAAACATAATGCAGCCATTTCCCTGCAAACCCTAACAAAACTGTTTTTAGTTTCTGAAGTGTTTTCAAATAATGATTCTTAAGCAATACTTTGTTGTGTGATATCGTTCTAATAATTTAATATTAGTTTCAGCAATAATTTAGTTCTGAAGTTAGATTTAGTTTCTAAAAAAAAAAAAAAAAAAAAAAAAAAAATATATATATATATATATATATATTACGGATGTCACAATACTCAATATAATATCGAACCGTTCGGTACGACATCCACGGTTCAATACGCGCTTGTGAATTGCGGTTTTCTCGGTTTTGCATCTAAATATCTTCCTTCCTTTTATTTCTCTTGGAATTTGCTGTATGTTTGCCCAGGATTTCATGTCCTGAAATGAGAAAACGCTTCCCCTCTTATATTTGAAAAAAATAACGCAACACGCAGAGCATCTTCCATTCTAATGACATGCAATGATAAGCCTTTCTAAACCTGTTGTCCAACAAAAGTTATAAAAACAAGTTACAAAAACATTATAACTTGTTTTTAATTCACAACATCAGTCGAGTGTTTGAAATAACTTCCTTATGTTGTGATCTGATGTGGATTCTCATCACAGAATGAGGCAGACAATAAATCTATACTCACATTCAATGTATATCGATTAGCAATGGCTTATGAAAATACCCGAGATGGCTTGAAGAACACAGATAAACCATTTATTATTGCAGACGAGTGTTTATTGCCCTTAGATTTCATCATTCAAAACGTTTACCGTTATATCTTGTTTTTACAGCAATATCGATGCTTTTATCCATATTAGAGAAGCTGGAACGGAACGTTATTAACGCAACTTCTTTGATGCATATGACATGTGTTTTTTTTTTTTTTTTTTAATGCACAAGGGCGCCCTCTGGAATCCAGTATGAATGAAACCCATTCTATTTTGCATAAAAATCTAAAAAATTATACCTCTCTCAAAAGAAAATTTAAGCAGACACATTCTAAACCACACTTCATGTAGTGTGCAGAGGTTTACAGGAGTATTTTGTTAATTTGTTCCAAAAAAAACCCACACTGAAGTGGAAAGATAACCGAACCGAAAACCGTGGTTAAAAACATAGGTACATATTGAACCGTGGACTAACTGTATTGTTGCATCCCTAATATATATATATATAAAAAATTGCTGTGGATTTTAATTGTCATGTTGACCATGCGGTTGATGATTTCTTTTTTTATTTTTATATATTACTCAATTTCTTAATTTAGTACAATAAGTGAGAGGTTCTATAGTAGTCAACATTTGAAGTAGATCAAAACCGTTCACCAAAATTTAAGTGAATTGAAATTTCACCTAAAATCAAAACAATACCCGTTCTTGTCTTGTCTTGTCAATTTTGATAAACTTTTTTCGATCCACTTCAGATGTTGACTACTGTATACTACATCAAGATCATGGGGTTTTTATTATTTTTCTAGATTGGTGGGAGTAAGGGAGCACATTTGACTGGTTTGGATCGTATTTGTTAAATAGGAAATTTGTAGATGATTTACCTCCCCTTCTATAATTAATTGTGGTGTTCCACAGGGCTCTATATTAGGAGCAACATTGCTTTCAATTCATATGTTATCTCTCGGATCTGTAATTTGAAGAATGTAAGTCTTCTGAGTAAGTGGTTATCATATATAAATATCTGTCATTAAGATTGGCACATGGAAAAGTTCTTGTATTATTTATGTTATGTTTGAAATGTAGCATTTATAATGGCAGTGCTCATGCAGGAGCAGCTTGTTTACTGAGCAACGCATTTAATGGCAAAACAGTATTTATTTACATATCGAACAATAACTGAAAACTGTATTGTTAAATGGTCTGTAAAATATGTTATGTGGTTACTGTTCAGAATCTCAGTGATAAAGGACTAACATCACACGATCTGGGTTAATAAGGAATTTTATTCATTTTATTTTATTTTTGTGTCAGAAAACAGTGTAATTTCAGAATAATGTTCAGATTACAGTAATAATGTTACAGATAATTCAACGAAAAAAACATCCAAAGTAAATGAAAGCTTCCTTTAAAACTCTCTCCAAGATTTGTAAGTATGATTGTGTTCAGTTTAAGATTAAATCAGAAATATTAGATCCAACCCCAGATGCAGATCCTGACAAAAGATACCCGCTTTGCCTGATACCAAGACCCTTTAATAGCTAGCCTTGTCTGGTACCCAATAGCTCATTAATCCAAGAGACGAAAAATGTAGGTGCTGTGAGATATACATATACAATTTGGATGCTTTCATTGTGATTATACAGGCTATGTTTGTAAATGTTTCTTAAACTGAAATCTTTATTTTGGGCATTCAGAAATGTTTCCTCTTTCTAACAGTGAATACATGTACATGTGTTAATGGGTATATTGGTCATGCACTAAAATAAACTAGCAGCAATCAGAGTTTTGCACCTGTAATGAACATGAAATTTTTAATTTTTTTATTTTTGCAATGAAAATTACTCATTTTGTGGTGGCAAGTCCTAGAAATTTGTGAAAAAGTTTTGCGATTTATTTTATTTATTTATTTATTAATATTAGGATATCACATTTACCATATTAGGTATTGTATTGAATGCACAATTATCATACATAACACAAACATAAAATGTGTTTATTTTGGTCTCTTACCAAATTGTGAAACATTTGAACTTTTAAAATAACCTATGGGCAATTTTCCCACCTGACCTTTGTAAACATTAACAGCAGGTGTAGAAATGTATACTGTACATAGTCTACTTCATTTCGGTCACGTCTCTGGTAGCCTTTCGGGCAGTTGCTCTTCAGTTTGTTTTTTTTTTTTGTTTTTTTTTTGTTGTACCCCGAAAATTAATTTATCTAGCCCAAATAAAAAAAGCTTTTAATTTTTTTTTAAATATAGAAAATGAAATAGGAGTCTAAATGTCAATCAAATATATTTTCAATACACAGATATAAACAAATATCAAGGAAGGAATTTTATTTTACTATTTAGTGTATCTACAGAATTTTTAAATATAAATTTAAGGCTATTTATGGGTTGCGTCATGGAAGGGCATCCGGCGTAAAACGTGCCATATTTGGCGGTGAGGATCACTCCGCTACGGCGACCCCTGATTGAAGGGAGCAAGCCAAGAGAGAAAGAAGAAGAATTTAAGGCTATTTATGATCCCTTTTAAGAGCTGGAGTGGGGTTGGACAATGTACGGTAGAATATTAAGCCATAAAATGACATGATTTATAATTCTGATACAGGTTCACTCAAAAACAAAATATCTTATACAATGGCATTTCAGCCTTTATACCATTAAAAAGGATAAATCAAGTATATAATTTATTATATTTATTTAAAACACAAATATTACTGTCTTAATTGTTTAGATTTTTAGAAGGAACATTTACAACTCTGTGGTTGCTGCATAAAAACATGGGTCAATAATAAGCTTTAGGAGAGCTGAAATGTTACGGGTCCCCTAGTAACGGCTGTACACAAAGCAGCATTAACGCTGTTTTATCAGGCATGAAATGAAAATGCCAACGACACGTGACTGAGGAGTCGTTTCCCTTCAGATACGTTCATATAAAGACATCCGTGCCGCGTTTTGACTTTGAAATGTGCAGCGCGCATATTTATTCAATGACATTCAATGACCAGCCCTATTGCGATTCTTGTCTTTCTGTCTTTTAAAATTATAATTAAGTCTTTTCTTATACTATTTAACAAATGTAAAACTTTTTATGGCCTTTGATGCAACTAAATTGAAGAGTTTTTAAGGACCTGCAGGAGTCCTCTACTTTACGATAGCCCTGGGCAGTATGGTGAAATATTTTGGTAGCCCGACTGGAAAACACAATAGCCCCAGGATGTTGGGCTAACGATTTTGTGAGCCCTGCTGACAGACAGCTCACAGACAACACGAGTGAATCTTTATAAACATATATATTTTTTAATTCATATATATATATATATATATATATATATATATATTTATTTATTTATTTATTTTTTATTTTTTTTAATTTTATTTATTATTTATTGGTTAAATTACGAATTAAGCAGGATTGCAAAAAAATGTGACATTATGTTAATTTTGCATTAAATTCAGCAATCGTGGAAAATGGAGGGACTGGCTATTAACAAGAGCAAGCACTGTGAAATTACTACAAAAAGAAAAATAGCAAGTAATATAATAGGTAACATAAGAAATGATTAAAATGTATGATAAATTAATATATGATTAAAAGGAAGTGAGTGGGAGATTTGTACAGTTTCTTTACTGCTGGATACATTAGTTTACTAACATAGTTGAAGGAGTGAATGTCAGAGGTTTATGTGGCTCTAACTAAATCTGTATGCTTCATATAGAAACCTTATTTTCTCTTTCTGTTTGGATTTGGAATTTTAAAACTGCCTTATAAATTAGCATAAACTTTTGGAATATAATATTAATACTTTTGCTATCAAATCTTTTGTCAAGTCTTATCATGTCTTTGATACATATTTGGTGAGTCAGCCCTCTTTTTCCTCATGTAATTTGTGTTTGACAGACCAAATATTCTCACATTCTTGTAAGTAAGAAGGGAGTTAAGTGCAGCTCTTGCAACTAAAGTTTTATTTAGTTTGGTATTAGATGGTTTTTATATATACTCCCCCTCAGCCTCAATCAGCTGCAACTCCAATACTCTGTTTTTCTAGACTCTCTGTTCTTCCTACTTTTGTATGCAATAATAAGCCCCAGAGAAAAGATTTGCAAGGTTGAAGGAGAACAATTTAAATTCTGAATAAAAAATATGAAAAGATGAAATCTCCATGTACCATATTGAGACATTTTTTTTCTCCATGTAGAGGTTCTATAAAGAATGGTGCATAATCAATGTCCACTACCAACCTAGCTTGCTTAGATGTTAACGTACTGTACCACCTGCAGAAAATTTATCTAAAAGTGGGTCCTCTAAGCAGTTTAAATCCCCTTCCACACAGTATCCATCGGTTGATTAATCAGTTTTCGGACATTGGGTTGTCATATTGGTAAAATCAGTTGGCCTTTACTCATCCATTATGTTAAAAATGTTTCACATGACTTGACATGACCATTTATCTTTTAGTTCCTTTCTCAACGTTTTCACTTCATTTAGTTGTTCAAGTCTCTCCTTGAGCTCCTGAATATGCTGCTCTCTTCTTCTGCTGACATTATCTCTTTGCCTTGTGACTTCATCTTGTTTCTTCTGTATTTTCCCTTTTTGCTCTTCAAGCTTCTGTTTAATTTCATCACACTCTTTTTCTTCTCTGTCTATTTTTCCTCTCTCCTCTCTTTCTCTTCTCTCAATCTCCTCTGCTTGGGCTTGTTTAAGATCTTCCATCATTTTCTCCCATCTCTTTCTCTTCTCCATTCGTCTCTCTTCATCCTCTTGTTTTCTTCTCATCCCCTCCTCTTTTCTCTCTCGCTCCAGCTGCTCATAACGTCTCTCAGTTTCATTTATCTTCTCTTCATATTCTCTCTCTTTCTGTTCTCTCACTCTTATCAGTTTCTCTCTCTCCTCCTCTATCATCTGTTGTTCTTCTTTTCTATCTCTTTCAAATTTCTTTCTCTTGTTCTCCAGTTCTTCTTGTTTTTTTCTCAGCTGTTCCTCGTGTCTCTCTTTTCTCTCTTTTTCCTCTTCCTCTTGTTCTCTCATCTGTCGTTTATTCTCTTCCTCCCATTCTCTCTGCTGTCTTTCAATTTCCTCTTGAGTCTCTTTGTCATTTTCAGCCTCTTTCATTTTTCTCTTCCATTCTTCTCCATCTTTCTCTTCTTGTTTCTTCCTCTTTTGTTCCTCTAAATCTCTCTTTTTAATTTCCTCTTCATGTTTTTTTCTCATCTCTGTCATGATGTGTTCATGATCATTTTTCATCTTTTCTTGATCTTGTTTGTACTCTTCCTCCCTCTTTCTATCCTCTTCTTCTCTTTCCCTTAGCTGTTTTTCATCCTGTATTCTCTGATCTTCAGTCTCTCTCTTCATTTCCTCTATTATTTGATTATGTTCAGCTCTTTTCTGTTTCTCCTCTTCTGATCGTTTCTGATCCTCCGTCTCTCGTTTCTCCTGATCTAAATTTTCTTTCTCCTCAAACTCTCTCCTGAGTGTTTGCTCTTGTTCTCTGAACTTGTTCTTCAGTCTCTCTCTTTCCTCATCTATCTTTTGTTTCTTCTTCTCCAGTCTATTTCTCATTCTTTTTACTTCCATGTCATATTTGGCCAATGCTTCAACTTGAACCTGATTTTTTCTTTCATTCTCTTCTATCATGTCCATTCTCTGTTCAATGGAGATCGCTGCCTCCTCAAACATCTCATTAGTGAGATATCGTCCCTGATTAGATTTCTTCATCTCTTCTATCATATTGAACAGCTGAGTAACTTGTGTCTGATCTTGTGTTTCTGTGTTGTTAAAAGCCAGGAATCTGTTTCCACAATCTCTGATCAGTTTCTTGAGGTCATCATTTTTGTTTTTCTCTATATATTGTTCTATTGTTTGTCGTCTCAGACTATCTCCTCTAGTAAAGAGAACAATGCAGAAATCTGCTGCTTTTGAGCCAAAGATCATCTTGATCATATCTAAAGTGTCTTTCTCCTCTTGAGTGTTTTTTCCTACACTCAGCACAATAATAAACGCATGTGGTCCAGGTGCTGACAGTGAAATACAGTTCATTATTTCTTCCTGCAGTTTTTCGTTTGTCAGTGAGGGGTCAAAGACTCCTGGAGTATCAATAACAGCTACTGATTGACCATCAACTTCACCAACTCCCTTCTGACAAACTGTGGTCACCAACTGTGAACTGTCTTCACTCTGAAACTCATAGTTTCCAAGGATAGTGTTTCCTGTTGCAGACTTTCCACTTCCCATCCTTCCAAACAGCAAGATTCTCAAACATCCTGGATCTAATGGTGAATCTTCATCATCTGAAAATGACAGTAAAGTTTAGATATTAAGAATTGATTAAGTATAAAATGAGTGTTAACTAACTACAGTAGCGTAAGTACCGATGGGATCGAAGGTCCTGACTAACGAGGCTACAATTCCTCTGGAACTGAAGGGGGCATACAGAGCTTTCACCTGGAAGTGTTTTCTTTGTGGCAAACATACAAAATCAGCAGGGGATCAAATAATTATTTTCCCCACAGTGTATTCATTGTGTTAAAAGAGCTTTAAGGGAGTGCTGTTTGCTTGCATTCTGTAATGCATGCATGCATGATCTGATGCTTGCTTTTCTGTTAAGAAAAGCAGTGGTTTGTAAATGTTGATGCTTAGCCTAATTAAATATTTTAACGGAAGCATTTATGCTGGAAACTTGTGAAACTTATGAGATGTTCCAGAACTCTTTAATCACAGTTTCATCAATGTAGTGTACAGAATCTTGCGGGAGCAGGATAAAAATAAGGGCGCGTATTCACAAAACATCTTAAGGCTAAAAGTAGCTCATAACTTGCGGTTCCCTTCCGAAGGGAACTCTCACTGCGTCCTCTAGAGGTCGCTTTGGGGAACGCCACAGCTTGACTCGTGTCTGAAGAATACATATAAAAACTACATGAAATGGCCGGCACCAGCGTATGACGTCACCGCGGCGCGACCGTCGCTGACGCTGCGTCACTACCGGGCGACCATCACATAAAAGGAGCACCATTGCAACACAACACATCTTTTTCGTCTTCAGCTCTCTTTGTCTCGGAATGCATACTCTCTCACCGGAGGCACATGTGACGTGTGTGGTAATCTGAGGAATACCTGCACTTTCACACTGCCGCGAGTTGTGAGGGAATAACACAAGCAGATCAATTTTTGAGAGAGTAGAATGCAATCGGTGCATTCATTGCTTGGTTGTATCAAGAGGCACGATCTCATACCTACCAGGGCTCTAGAGTGCGACCTAATTTCTCAATGGTGCGACTAAAAAAAATCAAAGGTTGCACCGGTGCGACCAGCAGTTCGAGGGGGAAAAAAACGAAACTCCGTGACTCTTAAAGTCTCCCTGTTGTTCAACAACAGACAGACATTAGGCCCATATCGTGGTCTAAACCAATCAGAGATGATGGACGGATCCCGCCCCCCCTCTGATTGGCCGTGGTCCAGATATTCCTGTACGTGTGTGTACGTTTGAAAATGCATGTGATGCAGTCAGACAGAGAGAGGTGAGTAATGTAGCCCATCAGGTAAACAGTGGATGTAGCCGCGGATTATGAGAGAAAATGAAAAGAACGATATTTTTTCTTACCGCCCGCACCCGCAAACATTCTAATATTGTATATAATTTTCGCACTTTCTATATGCATGGTATTGAAATAGCTTTTAAATGAGTGGTCGCGCGGTTTACTATTACTTTCGATTTTGCGATAATAACGCGCACTCTGTGTAAAGGGAGCAGCACATTTTATAATTTGTCAGTGAACACAAGATTGAGCAGCAAATCCTCTGTCTAGCATGTTTTTTTTAGTCATCTCTCCTTACTTTCGACCCATGATCAGTCAAATCTAAAGGTCATTGCACACTGAGTCCGATTTTTTTATGCGTTTTTTCAGTTTTCTCATATTCGCCATCCTTTCATATGAAAATGCTTATTATGGATGCAAAATGCAGAAAATCGAACCTGATCTGAATTTTTTTTTTTATGACGGACGAAAGTTTCAGAGGCAGTGTGTAAACTCGATTAACATAATAACCTGAGTTCGTATTTATTTTTTAACGTGCGGAAATTTAATACTCATGTGTGCAATGACATTAACTCCAGCAGCTCGTGTTGGATGCAGGGTTGCCAAGTCCGCGTTTTTCCCCCACGGAATTGGTCTACTTTTAAACTGTTGCCCTGGGTTCATTTCCCCCAGTGGTTTAAAGGTTTAAAATATTGCAGAAATTAAATTTCAATAAAATGCCTGTATTTAAAATTGTTGCGTTATACCTATAAAACGGTGCTGGATGTTAGGTTTTGTAAAGGCTACGGGTAGGAAGCCTTTGAGCGGTGTTTATGATCAATGTGCACAACTGTAAAATGTGTATTTTAGATATGGAAATTTTTTATATTTGGGATATGGTCAGTACGCTATTTTGGGTTGTTCTTGGCTGGCCATTGGGCTAGTTATGTCATATAGACTTGGTAACTCTGTTGTCATATGGTTCAGTTTAGAATTGTAGCTTACATTTTACAACTGCAGTAAATTATTTTTTATTTCTATAAAAATGCAAAATGACAGGGAAGGTGCTGCAGCAAATAATGTAATCAGCACATAACCAAACACAGTGTAACACCAACTACGCCAAATGGAAAAAATGTGCACTCCTATAATGCACTTAAATAATACTTACTCTGTTTTCAAACACTAATTTTACACTTAATATACTAAAAATTATTGAGTACTTCTTAGGATAAGTTTAGGAACATCTATAGTGTACTAAATGTTGCTATTTTGCAAAATTTAGTACACTATAGTATCCAAACTTTCTTTTTGATTTCAGCTCAGTAAAGCATTTAAGCACCAACACTTTTTCAGTAAGTTGCCTTTCTTGTAGAATTGTGAATCAAAAAAAAAACTTTATATTGACCAGATTGTTAGTTAATCATTTACAAGTCAATATTGCCTATATGGACACCGATTAAAAAAAAAAAAACAAATAAATAAATAAATAAAAAAAGTTAACTTGTAAAACTGCGGTGTTAAATGTGATGCGGTTGAAAATTTGGGTGCACCTAACTTTTGTGCTGGTGCACCTAAGAAAAAAAGTTAGGCGCACCAGTGCAACCAGTGCAAAAAGTTAGTCTAGAGCCCTGCCTACTTGCACGAATCTCTGCTACGTGGGTGTGGTAAATTACAGCACGTCCGGCTCCCGAGGGAACTAATGTGCTCATTGCGAAAACGCATTCACAAAGGAGTGAGGTGAGCTTCTCTGTTCCTCATTTTGCATGAGTGTGTTTGCCTCTCGCGGCATTAACAAATGCATTCGCGGCGTCGCCAACGGCTCCCTTTTTTTCTCCTGAGGGAATTTGGCCCTTGGGCGGAGTATATTTAGCTCCCGCGGGAGCCGGATATGTGCTGCGCGTCGCGATTGTGGAGTTAATTTACCACTATAAAAAGGGGATTTCCTAAGACTAATTCAGCCATGATTATGGCAGAACAGTCTTATTAACTGCAGCTGTCTGAGGGTAGCTGTGTGTTAATTCTTCCCCCTTTAGGGTCTGGAGGCTTTCGGTCAGTTTTTACCTCGGTTGGTCCTTCCTACACACAGATATCTGAGGATGTCTGTGTATTGTTTTTTAAGCATTTCTCTTGTAGCTCTTGCCTAGATGGTTCTGTCTCCCCTGCTAGGGTTTAAGGAGACAGCCCACTCTGTTGGTTTGGGCTGCATTTGAAAGGACTAACCAGAGGTCTTTTACTGATCTGTTAGTTTTCCCAGGCTCAATGGCCTTTCTGGATTTATGTGGCTATGGTCTAGGTAGACCACTGCATTTAAGTCCTTCATCCATGAAGGCCCAGGTCTGAGCCCCAACAACATAAGCTCCCTGCATGCTACCTGCTGGATTTTAACTACTTAAACAGGGTCTGTTTAAGTTAAGAGTTAAATGCAGATCACTTATGGGTGAGTACGATCCATTTTTTCTTTTAATAAAAGAAAAAGGAACTTCATACTGTCTCAGGCCTGTGTGTTGTGTTTACTTCTCAGAGAAGAAAAATTATGAACGAGACCTACGGCGGATACTCCCCCTCTGATCCTATGGACTATGCTAATGGCAGTATTCGTCTTCTCCACATCACAGGTCGGATGGTTAACCACCCTTACAGCATATGTTCGACTTGGGACTTTTTATGTCCTCTTTTAAGGTAAGCTCCCTAAGTTTCTTTCTTAGGATCGCCCTTAACATGTCTGACGCTGTCTTTTGCAGGCCTGTTCCGAGAATCCCTCTCCAGTTCCTGCTTAAGGAATTTATGTCCTGTTGAGGCAGGAACATAAGTCCACCCGGGCTGGTAAGCAATACTTCCCCTTTTTCGGAAGAAGTATTGCCATAGGGAAAAGGTATTTCCCTCTTGTCTAGGTTGATTCTCACCTCTACAGGCCTCGTGACTAGCTGGGCTCTCCCCTTTCTGAGGAAAGGGTCCCTAATGAGCGCCCTTTTCAGCCGGAGGACGAGTTTCCTGTTGTTTCCTCTTCCAGTGAACTACGGGCCTCTGTTTTCTGCGGAAACAGAGCCCCCTAACCTGTTGAGACAGGAGTTCGCTGTGAATGGAGTGCAGCAGGCCACCCTCTGTAACAACACGCCTGAGGGCAGGCAGAGGGCTCGCTGCAGACTTGGAATCCTTAAGGAAAAATATTTTTGAGCACACTGTGGTGATTAAAATACCTAAACTTTGGGTTTGGATTCTACATCTCTTATGTGAATGCTCCCCTTTCTGAGGAAAGGGTGTTTTACTAAAAATGAGCATCACTTTGTGACTCCTCTCAAGCCATCTTATCCTAGTCTGAGGGCTGGGGTAAGGCTTGATGCAGTGCTCTCCTTTCTGAGGAAAGGATTTGAGCACCTTTTTTGATGTAAAAGTCTTATCCTAGTCTGAGGGCTGGGGTAAGGCTTGATGCAGAGTCTGCACCCAGGTTTAATGATGCTCTCCTGTCTGAGGAAAGGATTTGAGCACCTTTTTGGATGTACAAAACACCAAAAATTCTCGCTCCTCAGGCGTCATTTCACTTCTCTTTCTGAGGAAAGGTTTTATGAAGTGTCAAAACCAGTAGGACACTTTTCCCCCCTAATCAGGGCTTGGAAGCTGGCCTCATATGGTAATTCTGGGAGGCTATCAGAATTCTACAAGGCACCTACCGCTCCCCTTTCCGGGGAAAGGGTTCCTAGAGCGTATGAACTTGTGTTCCTCCCTGTGCGCAGGGGTTTGGGACTGATTGCGCGTACTTCTATGAAGTTTCCGTTCTCAGAAAGCTCTGCTTCTTTCAAAAGCGTGAGGGTAGCAGGTCTCCCCTCATCAGAGGGTTATTTCTCGAGACCTCTACTCCTAAAGAGACTTCAGCCTTATAGCTCCCATTGTCTAGGCTTCCTTCTGTGGAAGGGTCCTCCAAGAGCGCCAACCCACCTTCATGGGATTGCCTGATCCTTTACAGGCTGTGTGGACTGGGTCGTGCACACTCCCCCTTCTCATTTAGGGTCCCTGAGAGCAGTGCCCCCTTATGAAGGACTATCCTCCCTGTGGATCAGGGTTAAGAATTTGTCCTCTACAATCGTCCACTATTACAGGATGGTTCAGCTAACCATGTTTATCTCTGTTGATAGATAGCTTGTGAGCTTCTGTCCGGAGTAGGGTAATTTAATCTGAGGATTAAACCCTTCTGTCTCATAGACAGCATGGAGCTGGTAGTGAAAACCCCTTGGGAAAACACTTTCCTTAAATCCGATTATTTTGGTAAGCATCCCACGCTACGCCTGGGCATCTTTCATAAAATCCACAAGAGTTGTAAGTGTACATACATCTGGGGCACTTTTATAAAATCCACATGTGTGTGGTAAGTTCCCACCAAGCTATGGGTTCTTCCTTAAACCCTTTATGGTATGGATCATGCGTCTTCACCTTGTTCCCATTATTGGAGTTGGCTTACAACCCCGGTTCCCTGGGTTCAACTCTTTAGATATCACTGATGTCAACCGACCATCCGCTATTAGGGCACCTCACTGACTGGTGGCCCTTTGTTGAACAACAGGACAGGTTTGCTGCCCTCATATGGGAGCCAGTTCCTGAGGGAACAAGGTCCTATGCAGCGGTAGCTCCTTGTTCTGACAAGTCTAAGTCCATTGAGACTTAGCCGTTTCCCCAGAAGGAATTACTCTAATTCCAAGCCTTAGAGCTGTGCCCTGGGTTCTAACCCAGTCCAGGTAAGTGGGTAACAGTTCAGGCCTTTGGCCGTGGGGGACAACGTTTTGACGTCCATCACTACGTCCTAGTAGTGGCAATTCTTCTGAATTGTTGCTTAGTGCTCGCGGTCCTAGTATGCACTCCCCTCAGCATGGCAGCGTGGGTATATTGTTCCCTAAAGCGACCTCTAGAGGATGCAGTGAGAGTTCATTTCAGAAGGGAACGTCTCAGGTTACGTATGTAACCTTGGTTCCCTGAGAATAGGGAACGAGACACTGCGTCCTCTAGACTTCTTAGCCATGCTCAGGACAAAAATAGCTTCCGACATTAAGATGTGTTGTGTTGCAATGGCGCCCCTTTTATGTTTGGTCGCGCTGCGGTGACGTCATACGCTGCTGCTGGCCATTTCATGTAGTTTTTATATGTATTCTTCAGACACGAGTCACGCTGCGGCGTTCCCCAAAGCGACCTCTAGAGGACGCAGTGTCTCGTTCCCTATTCTCAGGGAACCAAGGTTACATACGTAACCTGAGACGATTTAGGAGAAAATCTTAAAAATAATGGGTGTGTCAGTTCTAAATTTAGGACTCCTACATTTTTGCTCTAAGAGTATTTCACAAATCATTTTCGTGCTAAAACTAGCTCCTAAATCTGTGAAACATTAGAAGCAGTGAAGAGGACTCCTATGTTTCTAAGACCCAATCCCAACTATCCTAAAATGGGTACTTAAACCATGGAACTTTAACTTTTTCGAAACACTCATTTATTTGCACATATGTTTTCCCATGCAATTTTTCTTTTTGTTTTTGTTTTGGAGGTTATCCTTTCTTGATTTATATCCTTGTTTTTATTAACAAGTTGGGCATTAAGTAACAGCTGTTCTTCTCCAGTTTGGTTTCCTTTTAAGTTTGCATATTAGCCATTTTTATTCAACTGTTTATATGCATATCAGCTAATTGTTAATGAGAAGCACACATGTAAAAGGCTGACGATCAGCTGAATATATTTGCGTTTAATTAGTTGCACTGCTTAAGACTTCTCTATTCCTTGTTAGAAGTTTGTCTCAGCAACTGCTGAAAAGCAAAGTAAAGTGACATAAAATGTTTGTTTCAACCAAAATATTATTTTTTTTCTAGAAATTAGCTGGCATTGTTTTGACTTACGGTTTGTGTGCTGAACCTCAGGAGTTCCTGTAAGAAGTTTATTAAATGTATGCATTTCTTTCTCCTCTTCTTCTCTTCTTTGTCTTTCCTGTTGTTTCTGTTTCTCCCATTCCTCTCGCTCTCCCTTCAGCTCTTTTCGTATCTTACTCTCTTGTTCCTCTATGTATTTAATATCTCTTTTATATTGTTCTTCAGCTTTTAAATATTTCTCCTCTCTTCTCTTTGTCTCTTTGTCATGATTTTGTCTTTCTTTATCCATCATTTTCTGCATTATTTTTCTCTCTTCTTCATGTTTATTCTGAAGAGCTTCTTGCTCTCTGTATCTTCTTTCTCTCTCTCGTTTAAGTTTCTGATAATAATCATCCCACGTTTCTTTTTCTATCTTTCTCCTTCTCTCATCCTCTTCTTCTCTTCTCGTTCTCTCTTTGTCATGATACTGTCATTCTTCATCCATTATCATCTTCATTCTCTCTCTTTCTTCCTTGTATTTGTACAGAAGAACTGCTTTCTCTCTTTCCATTTTGTCTTCTACCTCTTTAAGTCTCTGATTATGTTCATCCCACATTGCCTGTTTTTTCTTTCTCCATTTCTCCTCCTCTTCTTCTCTTCTTTGTCTTTCCTGTTGTTTCTGTTTCTCCCATTCCTCTCGTTCTCTCTTCAGCTCTTCTCGTATTGTTCTCTCTTCATCCTCTCTTTCTTTAATGTCTATTTTATATCGTTGTTCTCTCTCAATAAATTCTTCTTCTCTTCTCTTTCTCTCTTTCTCATAATTCTGTCTTTTTTCCTCCATCTTCATCTTCATCTTATTTTTCTCTTCTTCATGTTTTTTCATCAGTTCTTCTCTTTCTCTGTTCACTTGCTCCACTTTCTCCATCAGTATCTTCTTTTGTTGTTCTTGTATTTCTCTCTCCATCTCTCTGAACATCTTACATGAGTAGTAACTTCCTCCGTTTGCTTTCACCATGTTGTCTATCTTCTGCAGTAGATCAGTCACCTGTGTTCGGTCTTCAGTCTCTTTATTATTGAACACATGGTATCTGTTTCCACATGTTTCAGTCAGTTGATTCAGAGCAGATCCAGATTTTCCCAGATACTGTTCAATAGTTTTGTCATTCAGATCATCTCCTCTGGTGAAGAGCACCATTGTGTACTTTAAAGAGTTTTGTCCAAATGTCTCTTGGATGATCTTCACTGATTTTTCCTCTTCTTGAGTGAATCGTTGTCCTAAATTTATCACGATGATAAACACATGTGGTCCAGGCAGAATCATGGGGATGCAGTTGCTGATTTCTCTCTGGATTTCTTCATTACTGAGTTCGGTATCAAACAGTCCAGGAGTGTCGATCACAGTAATGTGTCTGCTGTTGATTTCAGCTCTCTCTCTTTTACACTCTTTAGTAACAGACTCATGAGCTGCTTCAGCTTCAAACATGACTCTTCCTAAGATGGTGTTTCCAGTTGAACTCTTCCCAGCTCCAGTTTTTCCCAGCAATACAATCCTCAGCTCATGTTCTCGGTCTCTTGAATCTAAAGAAAGATCAAATGAAAATTAAAAACAATATTAAATTCCAAGTGAAGATTGACAGTAGCCCAGTTCATCAGAGAATATTGTGTGAAAATCTGTGTAGACTTTAGCAATCATGAATAGTGTTTGTTTAGTCAGTGCCGTTTTTCTGATCATTACCTTGTGACTGAAACCATGTCTCTAATGAATTAATTCTCTTTTTCATTTCTTCAGATTTTAGCAGTTTTTCCATCTGCGTCTCCAACAATGTCTCTGTGGAGAAACAAACACCACTATTTTCCTCAACCATCTGCTCCAGTTTCTCCATCAACACAGACACTTGTGTGTTCAGATCAATGAACTGATGTCGTCCTCCAAATCTCTCAATGACAGACTGTGTTTCTTCATTTAGTTCTGCTGTCTGATGCTCTGAATTCTGCTTTATGAGGATCATGATGTGTTTGTTGATTCTTGAGCTGAATATCCTCTGGATCTTCTCCATTTCTTCTCTGTCTTCATTATTAAGTGGAGCATCAGGAATGATGAGGATGAAAACATGAACTCCAGGATGACAGAGAGACACACAGCGGTGAGTCTGGCGCATCACTTCCTCCTCTGAGAGCTGAGTGTTGAACAGAGCAGGAAGCTCCACCAGACTGATCAGACGTCCATCAAGCTCCACGTCTCTCCTCACACACTCTGAGCTCAGCTCTGATCTTCTCTTGCTCTGCTTCAGGATCAGGTTTGAGATGAAGGATTTTAATCCTCTGTTACTCCCACACACAACCAGATTCAGCTTCAAACCCTCTGTGTCAAAGGAATAAACAGTTTTAACAATTTGGTTTTAATTTGATTTGCATTTACAGCGGGGAAAATAAGTATTTGACACATCAGCATTTTTATCAGTAAGGGTATTTCTAAGTGGGCTATTGACACAAAATTTCCGCCAGATGTAGCCATCAAGCCAAATATTGAATCCATACAAAGAAATCAGAACATTTAAGTATACAAGTTGAGTCATAATAAATAAAGTGAAATGACACAGGGAATACGTATTGAACACATGAAGATAACAAGGTGCAAAATGACATAGAAATCCAGGAGATCACCTGAAATCTGTCAATATTGAGAGAGAAACCCTGGCCCTATCAGTACTTATTGATACAAGCTGCTTTAGTCCTAATTGATGGCCTATAAAGGCTTCTCATTACCCAGAAGGCACACAGGAAAGACTTCATGATGGGTAAAAGCAAAGAACTCTCTCAAGATCTTCGTAATCTTATCGTTGAAAGCCATTTTGATGGGAATGGTTATAGGTGCATTTCCAGAATGCTGAATGTTCCTGTGAGCACTGTGGGGGCCATTATCCGGAAATTGAAAGAGCATCAGTTCACCATAAACCGACCACGATCAGGTGCTCCATGTAAGATCCCTGTCCGAGGGGTCCAAAGAATATTCAGGAGAGTTCTCCAAGAGCCAAGAACCACTCAGGCAGAACTTCAGGAAGACCTTGCATCAGCAGGTACTGTTGTTTCAAAGAAAACTATAAGCAATGTACTGAACTGCCATGGCATCCATGCATGCTCACCACGCAAGACTCCTTTGCTGAACAAAAAGCATGCTGAAGCTCGGTTAAAGTTTGTGGATTATTGGGAGACTATAGTATGGTCAGATGAAAGCAAAATTGAACTTTTTGGCAGTCATTCTACACACCATGTTTGGAGAAGAAATGGCTCTCCCCACCACTCCAAGAACACCATACCAACAGTTAAGTTTGGGTATAGAAGCATCATGGTTTGGGGCTGCTTTTCAGCAAGGGGTACTGGCAGACTTCATGTTGTTGAAGGCAGGATGAATGGAGAAATGTATCAGGACATTCTGGATTAAAATCTGCTGCCATCTACCAGAAAGCTGAAATTGAAAATTTGATAGACATTTCAGCAAAACCATGATCCCAAACACAAGGCCAAGGAAACAATGAAGTGGTTTCAAAGAAAGAAAATCAAGTTGCTTGAATATGGAAGTAAAATACTGACAAATGTTTTTGAAGCAAAACAGGGTGCTGTATAGCACTAACTGAAATAAAATGCATCGTATTAACAGTGCTTGCATTTTAAGGTTGTGCAATTCAACATTGGTGGATATTTAGGCTGTGAATTTTTCAAGTGGAAACATAAAATTTCATTCGTAAAATTTTCAATGTTAATAATACAGATTATTTTAAAATACAACTTTCACAATTGCATTGTTTACAATTTCAATATTAAATATTCATATTATTTTAAAATACAAATTTAACAATTGCAGTGTTCAAAATTTCAATACTAAATAATTTCAATACAACCTTTGATACTCGACAGGACATTTCGGTGCGTATTATTTCGCTTCCAAAAATTCAGCGATTCAAATTCGCCAAGCAATTCGATGCTACACATCCGGGTATGGCAGGAAGAGCAATTGAGTATCGATACAAAATCGACGCCTGTTGCTTTCGGCTTCACCAGCAGGTGGTGAAAGCGAGTCTTGCTGAGACCATTGCGGTCCGTGTACGTTTTATTCATTTGATTTTTAATTTGAAATGAAATAAGCAGAAATAAGAAAACGGCTCCTTTATTCGTTTTTTCATTTGCTCAGAAAACGAAAAACCGGTGACTCCATCCAGAGCCATAGAGACCCCATCCATTGTTCGTTCAACAAAATAAAAGATCGTTGTTTATTTATTTTAATTATTTTGCAATCTTTAAAACAACAAACATACAAGTGCAATAACATTTATTACATCAAAATATAATATAACTAAGACGGTTAAAAAAAATTGGAAAAGCAATTATAAAATCACATAAGAAATGTACATAAGAAGTAAATAGTTACAAATTATTCAAACAATAGATTTAAGGCTTTAAAATAATTTACATCTTGTGTCGCGTTATTTCTTGATTTTTTTTTAACGATCGCATACATGGCTGTTTCTATTAAAAGGACAGTGAACAAGACGATAGTCCTCTGACTAGGCTTTCTTCTCTAACTCTTTTCACAGAAATATTTATTTCATAAATATTAATCTGCTTCCAGCATTTTTTTTTTTTTTTTTATCTGAGTATCTTTTAGACATTATACTCAGTTTTAGACAAGCGATGGTAAGTGCAAATACTGTAATGCAAATCGACTGAAGGTTACCCAGGGTGGAAATTTATATTTTTACTGTATGCACTGTTCATAGCCACAAGAACGTTTCATTTCGCCAGGATTTAAGTTATTATAAGTGTGCACAGATGCTCAAGTAAAATGTTGACATCAGCTAGATAAAAATAACACTTTAAAAAGTCACTTTTCACGGTGTTCCATACAGCACGAGCAACAGCTCGCCAGACGAGCGATCCAGCGAGATGATTGACAGGTCCATAGAGGAGGCAGAAGCCAAGAGCGCAAAGTGAACTTTTGTTAATTAAGAAGAAAATATAGGTGCCTGTAGGTAATATACATATACCAATATAGCCACAGAAACGTTTTATTTAGCTGAGATTTGGGTTAAATGTGCTCAGCCTAGATGCTTAATTAAAATGTTGACAGCTAGATAGGCTTGTGCAGAATCGGTGTTTCACGGTGTTCGGCCATCCACCGATTGCTCACTAACTGGGTGGGCCCAGGGAAATAAAATATTAGGCTAGAGTTAAAAAAAGACAGTTTAAACGAAAAAAACCTTCTATTTTACACTTTATCTATCTATCTATCTATCTATCTATCTATCTATCTATCTATCTATCTATCTATCTATCTATCTATCTATCTTAATCGTCGTGTCAATCATCTCGCAGGATCACTCGTCTCGTGCGCTGTATCGTCCTGAAGCGGACGATTGTCTGTTGTTCCGCTTAACTACATTGATATTATTTCTATAAAAATTATTTCATTATACAATTTTTACAAAAAACGAAAGGTGGGACGTGGGCAAGTAGCCTACGTTGGTGGATGGCCGAGCACCGTGAAACACCGACTTTTCAAGCCTAAGCGTTACTTATTATATAACTGATATCAACATTTTACTTCAGCATATACACTGTCCACATTTATAATAACTGGCAAAGCTGGCAAAATGAAACGTTCCCGTGGCTATAATAGTACAGTAAAATTCAATTCTCCACCCTCGTATTCAGCCTATTTGCATTACAGTATTTGCACTTTACCATCGCTTATCCAAAACAGAGCATAATGTCTAAAAGAAACACTTGATCTGTTCTCCTTTGAGCTGACTGGGTACAGCAGGCTACTCAGATTAAAAACCATACCGCAAAATTAAACATTTAACTAAACAAACAAATATTTCTGTGAACAGAATTAGTTAAAAAAAATAAAAAAAAAAATATATATAATAATAATAATAATAATAATAATAATAATATTATATATATATATATAATTTCTGCTTATTTCACGGACCGCAATGGTCTCAGCAAGACTCACTTTCACCACCTGCTGGTGAAGCCGAAAGCAACAGGCGTCGATTTTGTATCGATACTCAATTGCTCTTCCTGCCATACCCGGATGTGTAGCATCGAATTGCTTGGCGAATTTGAATCGCTGAATTTTTGGAAGCGAAATAATACGCACCGAAATGTCCTGTGAAGTATCAAAGGTTGTGTTGAAATGATTTAGTATTGAAATTTTGAACACTGCAATTGTTAAATTTGTATTTTAAAATAATATGAATATTTAATATTGAAATTGTAAACAATGCAATTGTGAAAGTTGTATTTTAAAATAATCTGTATTATTAACATTGAAATTTTTACGAATGAAATTTTGTTTCCACGTGAAAAATTCACAGCCTAAATATCCACCCATGTTGAATTGCACAACCTTAAAATGCAAGCACTGTTAATACGATGCATTTTATTTCAGTTAGTGCTATACAGCACCCTATTTTGCTTCAAAAACATTTGTCAGTATTTTACTTCCATACTTGAATGGCCCAGTCAATCACCTGATCTAAATCATGTGGAGAGAACTGAAGCTCAAAGTTCATAAAAGAGGCCCAAGGAACCTTCAAGATTTAAAGAGTGTTTGTTTGGAAGAATGGGCCAGAATCACTCCTGAGCAATACAGACGACTGGTCTCTCCATACAAGAGGTGTCTAGAAGCTGTAATCACCAACAAAGGCTTTTCTACAAAGTATTAAATAAAGTGCGTTCAATACTTATTCCCTGTGTCATTTCACTTAATTTATTATGACTCAACTTGTATACTTAAATGTTCTGATTTCTTTGTATGAATTCAATATTTGGCTTGATGGCTACATCTGGTGGAAATTTTGTGTCAATAGCCCACTTAGAAATACCCTTACTGATAAAAATTCTGATGTGTCAAATACTTATTTTCCCCGCTGTATATCATGTTGAAGTTATGGTAATAATCACTGCACTGTAATTTACTAGTTTCCCACTGGTAAAATCCTTCCATGTCCTCTATGTCGTTTACTGTATTCACACAAAGATGATTTATTCAGAGATATGAATGCACTCACCCAGTGTCTTGATCTTCTTCTGTAACTCTTTGACTTCATTATCTCTCACTCTCAGTTTCTCCTCTAGTTCATGTCTGACTCTCTTCTCTGGAGCTGTTATATGCATCTGAAGAGAATAGGGTTCAGTCTTCATGCTCTCTATACGAACAAGCAGGTCTGATATCTTTTCTGCGCTTCTATGATCCTTAAACCCCATCACACTGTGCCAACTCCCATAGAGACTCACAAAATCTGTCACACTTTGGTCAAGTTCAGTATTGAATAGCAACATGAAGTGCTCATTAGAGTTAAATATTCCTTTAATCTTCTCCATTTCTGCTCTGTCTTCATTATTAAGTGGACAGACAGGAGTAACAAGGATGAAAACATGAACTCCAGGATCACAGAGATGCAGACAGTTTAAAGTCTCCCACATCACTTCCTCCTCTGAGAGCTGAGTGAGAGCTGGAAGTTCTATTACATTGATCTGCCGTCCATGAATCTTGCCCTCTTTCTTCTCACACACTTTACTCATCTCTTTCTGAAATTTAATTGGTTTGCCTCTTAACATTTTAGACACTGAGTTCTTGAGTGCTCGATTATTTCCACACAGCACAATGTTCAGCTTTGCTTTTGCAGCAGTCGTCACTGAAATCAAGAGACAGTAGATTCAGATTAGCTTTGGTACACAGATTAACAATGTACACTTCCTTAAACTTGTGAAATATAATTTCATCACAATACATGCTTTTATCAAGCCTCTTTACTTTAGTTTTATTAATTTTATTATTAAAATTTATGTTAAACATCTCCCAGTTCGATTGACTATGGCGAATGAAATTAGTATCTATGTTCCTGCATGACCCAATAAATATTGTGACAACAGTTATAGCATTTTGTGAAATTTTATTGTTTATGGCTTCATATGAATGGTTTATGACTTTTGACCAATAGGTGGTGCAGTTACCAATTTTATGTGGCATGGTCAATATGAGGGGAAAATGTCACATACGGTGTAGTGTCAATATGTCAAAGCTTTGCTGAGATGAATGCCATGTTCAAAATGGCATATTTGCAAACCGTTTACTGCCCAGTGCACAGGGCATATTACCTACATTTTTTTAAAGAATAGTGTTAAACAGCATACAATAAGCACAAAATGTTTCAGCAAAGTAACATAACATGTAAATAACATTGAGTGTATATTATACAAAAATATAAATTTTATTGCCATAAAATGCCACTTTATGCTACAAACCACCCTTTAGCTAAGCATACCTAATACCTAATAACACTGTATTATTGTCATGAATCAGGCCTCTGTAGCTCCCTTCGATTGCTACCGGGTGCACCCTCTCTCAAGTACTAATAATTTCAGACTTAATTTCCCACATACCCCGTGGCAGGGACTAATCACCTGCCCAGGTATTAGCCAGCCTTTATTAACTGCTTCTGGACTTTTATTCCTCGTGAAGTCTTGTTTTGCTATGGCTACATTTATGAGCACTAACCTTGTTGTTGGATTGTCTATGTTTTTAAGGAAAGATTGCCTGAGAAAAATGCGTGGTCCCAATCTGCAGGCAGTTGAGATGTTGTGATTTTTATAACTTGTAATCAAATAAATGGCTCACCTCAGAGAAAGGGACTTCCCTGTCATGTCAGATGTTATACCATGTTCGCAGCGCACACTCTTTAGTAGCATGCGCAAATGCGACTGGGGTGGCTCATACCAACTTAATTGTATTTAAAACAAATTGGGACTGCTATTTAATAGCCTTACCTTACAGGATATTTATTCAGTATTAGTCATATTATTTTCCTAACTTAGTTTTAATTTTTGTAAATTACATTTTTTTTTCTTTTTTTTTTTGCTTTTTATTTTAAACATCAAATCTATGTAATTCAAACGTCAATGTACGTTAAGTTTTTAAATAAGTTGGATTAGCATATTTGACCTTTTTTTTTTTTTTTTTTTTTACATCAGTTTGATGTCCTTTCAACATCAATTGCCCAATTGGCCGTGCTTGGACCCCAATGATTGATGCTTGTGGCTTTAAAAATGTTTTTTAAGCTTAGTTAAAACAGATAAGTAAAAAGAATACATAGTAATTAATGTCCTGTGATGGTAGTGCTCATTTTTCTGTCATTTACTGTTTTCTGTAAAAAAAAACATCATTTATAAGAAAACTCTTTAGAGGTATAATTCTGAAAAAAAAAAAAAAAAAAAAAAAAAAATATATATATATATATATATATATATAATTTTTTTTTTTTTTTTTTACAAACCTCCTCCATCATTTGGTGTTTTTGTGCTAACATTGAGATCAGAATCTTTCTCTTTGTCGGCTCTGTCTGAAAGTCCAGATATGCTCAGATCTCCATCCACAGATGATTCATCAACCTCATACTTGTTACAGATGAGACATTCTTTGAGTTCTTTGAGAATCTTCTCTATTTTTATGAACAACTCGGATCGCCATCCTGGGCTTGTTAAATCAAACTGTAGATGTCCTCCTCCACACTCCTTTGTTAAATCGTGAATAGCATTGTTCCATATCATAGAAGTCAGTTTGGAAGTGCGAGGCTCATCATCAGTAGTCAGCACTATAGTATGTTTCATGGCCTGCTCACTGAAGAGGTTCAGCACATATTTCACTCTGTGTCTGTCATTCTCACTGAAGTCCTTATACTGCAGTACGAGTACGAACACATGAGGTCCTGGAGCAGACAGAGACACACACTCTCTCACTCCCTGTGTGATCTGATAATTTGAGAGAGTTGGCTGGATCAGGTGAGTGTTGATGACTGTGATGTGTCTTCCCTCCACGTTTCCACTGATTGTCATACTGTGCTGCTGTGAATAAAATGGAGCTTCTCTGTGAAACGCTTCTGTACCCACTGTAATGTTTCCCACTCGGCTGTTTTCTGATCCATTCTTCCCTATCAGCACAATCCTCAGATCACTCACTGAAAATGACCAAAGACAGAAACAAAGAAACACAGATATTACGTTTTCATGTTTTATGGGGACTTATATATATATATATATATATATAAGGGGTTTTTAACGATCTCTCTCTCTCTCTCTCTCTCTCTCTCTCTCTCTCTCTCTCTCTCTCTCTCTCTCTCTCTCTATATATATATATATATATATATATATATATATATATGTGTGTGTGTGTGTGTGTGTATATATATATATATATATATATACACACACACACACACATATATATATGTATATATATATGTATATGTATATGTATATGTATATGTATATGTATATGTATATGTATATGTATGTATATTTCATTTTCTGACAATTGCTCCAACAGTTGTTCTTTTTTTCACCAAAGACTGGCCGTTAGTTTTACCCATCAAGAATTATATCTCATGTGTAACCACTACAGAGACATCAAAGCCAGCGGTATATTCCAGAAGATCTGGCTGTGGTGAGAGCACTCTCGAGCGGATTAAATGAGTGCAGAACGCTCCCCTCACGATATGGTCCTCAGACGTCTGAAAATGATGAAGCACATTTTGAAATCCTGCAGCTGTAGGAATAGCATAGTTTATATATGCCATCTGTATCGAAACCTGCTGTTAGTTGCTTAGCAGGCAGTGCAAAGCCAAAGCACAAAGAAAAAGAGTCATTCACAAAAACGGACTAAAAATAACCAAGTAGTTATAGCTATTATAGGGGCAGTATATACACGGGAAAAGCTGATTAACTTTTTGTTTGCACCGGTTGCACTCTGCCATGTGCCCTTACTTGTATATTGTATTTTTTATTATTTGTTATATATTTAGATGTAAGGCTTCAATTTGATACCAAATTTGGGATAAAACCTGTTATGTAAAATATGTATTTTATATAAAATATAATATAAATTGTACAGTGAATTTTCTTTACAGTAAGTTTAAACTTCTATAATTTCTTGATACTTTATTTTTTGACAAAATGACAAAATTCCACATCTGCAATACTCTGGTGATTGTCCTCTTTAAAAAGAGACCAACCTTAGATCTGTATTCCAAAGTGTTCATGAATTACAATAATTTAAGTTTGCATAGTGCACTTTCATGCCTATTTTTAAAAATGGGGGGTGACAGTTAAGGGGTTAATTTGATTAAACTGACAGTTACCTTTCAAACATACATATCTTAATTTGATGTTCCTTTAGTATGCTAAGTTGTAAGTTAATGTTTATTCATTTTGTTCTGAATATATCTTGCTTTACGGGGATATTGGAATAAGTACAAAATTTTAAATGAATTCGTTTTGGCTTGTTAGCTTCTTAAAATTCTGCCTTGGTTGATATAGGCTGTTAATTGTTTCCCCCCTTTTTTTTCTTTCGTTTTGTTAATTCATTAATCATTTAGAAATATTTATTTCGCATATAGACCAATTTATTTCTTTTATATATAGCTTTAATGTTTTCCATTAATCAATGGGAAATGTAGGTATTTTAATTGGTCAACGTATTAATTTAAATTTCATTTAATTGTAATTTAACATAATCTTGTCGTTTAACGGTTTATAATGTCTTATAGGCTAAAGGAGAAATAAAATAACTTTTTATGAAATCATTTTTTTTTTTTTTTTTTTTTTTAGGGATGAGGTCATCACGCACACCATTTTATTGGTAAAGGCCAGTTGGATGGAAACACAAACGCATATTCTCTTTGTCGATGACAAAACGGTGCAAAAACTAGATGGAATCTTGGCTAGTGACAGCAGCGCGTTGTATAACCTCATGACTCGGACCACGGGGGCCCCCTAGTGGCAGTGGGGCCCTAAGCAGCCGCTTAGTAATAGGAGAGCCAGATCTGCTCAAAAGTGCACCTGCTTCTCGATGCATGCTATGTTTTAAGTGCAGATGAAGTTTGTGTGCGGTGTGCGGTGCAGAGGCACCAAGGGGCTCACTGTAATTTCACATATGACGCGTTTGCAGTCTCGTTTACTACAACATTTATCCATTATTTTAAATTATTCAATGCATTTTACCTCTAAATGTATCTATTAAGTTGCACAATCAACTAACAACACATTTAACCATATCCTATAGACTACATTTTTAATGCTAGCGAGCCTAGGGTAGTAGTCTATCGCAAACATTTGAAATTAAAATCACTGAAAGAAACAGTCGATCTCTCCTGCCCTTTATTTTGCATTTTAATCTTTGTTACAATCATTCCTGCGAGTCATAAAGAGCTTGTATAAATTGGCTTTAAACCTATAGCCAAAAATCCACGTGTTGACTGTGAAACGCATTAGACTTACAGATTTATGGTGAAATAATTTGCATTATTGACATAGAGATTCGGATCACTGCACTGATGCATCTGAACCAACCCTTTGCCAAACCATGTGCGGCCGTAGAGACAATGCTCAGTCTAACCTGTTGATGGGGACGGAAAAAATACACACCGCATACGCACTGCAAGCTCGTTTTTTTCCCAGTTTTAAAAGTCACTTTTTTCAGAGGTACACAACACACATTGTGAAGTAAACTACAAAAGATATCCTGATCAGGGAGGAGTGTGTTGATAACCTACGTTTGCGTCACTTAGTTAAATTAAAATGTGTTGCAGTGGTCTGATGCGTTTTGTTAGGCTACTACTGGTTAGCATTAATTACTAAAATTGAAACTCAAAATACAAAAGCATAATTCAATGAACTTCAACGCTGTTAGTTCCTAAACACCGAAGCCATGAGCTTGACGCTCTCCTCCCTCGTTATCCACTTAAACGACAAAAAAAAAACTCCACAGATTCCTTCGTTTCTTTTCATTGTTTACTCCGAAAAATTGGCAAAATACAATAGACCAGCATTATGAAAAATAAAAAAGGCGAGAGTCTAATGGTAAAGTAAAGAGCAAAAAGAAGAGACGAGAAGAGTAAAGAAGAGGTCAAAAAACTGTGTGGCTCCACTCCATGATGACTGCACCTGACTAACTGCTTTACGTCAACTGCGCACACTCGTATACTCCGCATTAAAGCTTACATGCATGAATTTTAAACCTACGAACATCTACATATTTTTAAATAAAATAAATGAAATATTAACTTATTAATATGAACCTTTCACTTGTAAATAATGTAAGAACTTCCTTTTTTATCACAATTTTTATCACAACCTTTTTCCACATATCAACTTAAATTATTATTCAAACAACAATAGCATTTAGGCTCCTATATTACCGGCCCCTAATTGTTCTCAATGTCCTTGAAACAATTACTCCAAAAGTGTCAACTTAAATCAAAGGAGCCTGAATAACATTAGTATCATTCAATGAAAGAAGCTTGTTGATCATAGTCCCATTAAAGATTAGATCTTTATAACAGTCCATCAGTTATCCTCTGTTTCTTGAAGAAGACATAGCTTTGTTATAGGGCGACAAAGCTCGTTGGTCTTGGTTTTCACTTTAACCTGACGGACAAACCCGTTTCTATCAGGAAAAGTCTCCACTATTCTTCCAAGTGGCCAGGAGTTTCTGGGTGATGTATCGTCCACAATCAGCACCACGTCGCCGACACAGAAGTTTCTTCCAGGCAACGACCATCGCTGACGTTCTTGGAGCTGTGTTAGATACTCTTTACACCAGCGTTTCCAGAAGACATTCGCAAGGTATTGAACCTGTTTCCACCTGCGGTTGATGTACTGGTCATCTTCATGAAATACCCCTGGTGGTAACTCGGGCTTGACTTGAAGCAACAACAAGTGGTTGGGCGTGAGGGCCTCTAAATCATTGAGGTCTGATGACACCTTTGTGATGGGCCTGCTGTTTATGACCGCCTCAGCTTCACAAAGTAGGGTGTGAAGACCTTCTTCATCCAGCAGTTGCTCCTTGACTGTGACGTTCAGGATCTTTCTCACTGAACGGATTAACCGCTCCCAGCTGCCTCCGTGGTGAGAACCTGCTGGCGGATTGAAATGCCACTGAACACCTCTCTGTTGCAAGTGTTTCTCAATCCTGGTGGTGTTCCATTCCTTGATTGATTTCCTCATTTCGCTGTCAGCTGACCGAAAGTTGGTTCCATTATCTGAGTACATCTCTCTGACTTGTCCTCTTCTTGCCAGAAATCTTCTGATTGCGTTGAGACAGGCATCAGTGTCGAGAGAAGATGCAACCTCCAGATGCACTGCACGTATAGCAAGACACGTGAAGATAACGCCGTATCTCTTTACTTGGGCTCTTCCTCTTTTCACTAGGAACGGACCGAAGTAATCGACGCCGACTCTAGTAAAAGGAGGGTCATCTGGCAGGACCCTGCATGTTGGTAGATCTGCCATGAGCTGCTTGCCTGCAGCTCCATGTAGTCTTTTACAGATGACACACTTGGACAGGAACCTTCTGATAGTTCCACTGGCTCCAGGGATCCAAAATCGTTGCCGTAGCTGAGCCAACATGTGATTCCTTCCAGCGTGAGCTGTAATGTCATGAACGTGCCTTAACACAAGCCTTGTGACGTGTGAATCCTTAGGCAAGATGGCTTGCTGCTTAGAGTTATCAGGCATCGCAGCGCGACTCAACCTTCCGCCAACTCTCATAACTCCGTCTTTCAGCACTGGATTTAACTTAAGGAGCGAGCTACTTTTCTTCACCCTTTGCTGCTCCTTTAGCGTAGCCAAGTCTTCATTGAAGCTCTGTTTCTGACAGCATTTCACAATTTCTGTTTCTGCTTCAGTCAAGTCATCACAAGTCAGACACTTTCCTTTAATGGCTTTCTTGAACTCCATCATCTGGCTTTCTCCATCTACTGCTCGTAGCTCCTTTCTCTTTTCCTTTAGCTCTTTCAGCAAATCCTTAAGTTTCAGAAGCCAGCCTACAGCGCGCTTCAACGCTGTCCATGAAGAGTAGTGGTTCATCCACTGATCCATGAAATCCTCAGGCTCCTGTGCCTGAATGACGTGCACTTGAGTCACTCTTTTGATCTCTGGGTCATCAATATCCAGCATGCCCGGATCTGGATTTTTAGGCCACTGGTCTTGTGAGCTGAGCAAGAAACTTGGTCCTGCAAGCCAGCTCTCATTTTTCAAAAATGCTTCCACTGGCTGTCCTCTTGAGACAACGTCAGCAGGATTCAGCGTGGTGTTGATGTATCTCCACTGAGATGTTTGAGAGTGATTCAGGATTACTGAAACCCTGTTAGCAACGAACGTCTTGAATCTGGTGCTCTCACTGTTCAAGTACTTTAGCACAGCTGTGCTATCGGTCCAAAAGATGGATTGGTGAAGGTCCAACTCAAGCTCTTTCCTCAGAAGAGTGTCCATTTTTACTGCAACTGTGGCTGCAGTCAGTTCCATTCTGGGAATAGTTGGTGACTTTAAGGGAGCGACCCTTGTCTTTGCCAGGATCAAGGTGGATTGAGCTTCACCTGTTGAAAAGCGCAGCAGTAAGTAGCTTGTAGTTCCGTAGGCGTCTTCACTTGCGTCAGCAAAGTGATGAAGCTGTGCAAAGATTGGAGCACCAAACTGCTTCGATTTGACACATCTGTCGACTCCAAATGTCTCAAGCTGTGGCAAACTTGAGATCCACTTGTTCCAATCTTTGACCACAGTGTCAGGTAGGTCTTCATCCCAACTGTACTTCTGACGACATAAATTCTGCAGGATTCTTTTGGCGGGCAATATTACGGGAGCGAGAAAGCCCAGCGGATCAAAAATTGAGCTGACCAAGGAAAGCAGGCCTCTCCTAGTGAGTGGTCGATATCTGAGGTTGATCTTGAATCTGAACCGATCAGATTCGGCACACCATTGGATACCTAATGCTCTCTCCGTGGGCAACTTGTCCTCGTCTAAGTCCAGATCTTGGAACCCTTGAGCTTTTTCCTCTTGTGGGATTGAGTTAAGCAACTTCCTGCTGTTGCTTGACCACTTTGTCAGCCGGAATCCTCCTTTTACCAACATGTTTTTCAACTCAGCACACAGTGAGATGGCTGTATCTTCATCAGAAGCCGACTTAAGGCAGTCATCCACATAAAAGTTTTTTCGGACTGTTTTAGCTGTCTCCTGTCCAAACTCTTCTGCCAAGTCTGTTGCGCATTTCTGGAGCGCAAAGGTGGCAACACTTGGCGATGATGTTGCGCCAAAGATATGCACCAGCATCTTATGTTCGACGAGATCCTGCTCATAGTCGCCGTCAGGCCACCATAGAAATCTCAGGAGATCCGTGTCTTCTTTACTCACTCTGACTTGGTGGAACATGGCCTCCACGTCAGCCATGACCGCCACAGCCTCCTGGCGGAACCTCATGAGGACCCCCACCAGCGAGCTTGTGAGGTCTGGACCCTGAAGGAGCTGCTGGTTTAATGATACTCCTTGAAAGCTTGCGCCGCAGTCAAACACGACACGCAACTTCTGCTTTGTTGGATGTCTGACCCCATGGTGAGGCAGATACCACGTTCGCCCCTCAGTAGGTTCACATTCCTCACCTTCAAGCTTCACGGCGTAACCCTTCTTGAGCATGTCGTCCATGAACGCCACATATTCTCCATAGTATTTGCCGTCCTTTGAGAACCTCTTCCGTAAGTTCAGTGCACGTTGCTCTGCGACTGCTCTGTTGTTCGGCATACACAAACATTTTTTCTTCACTGGAAGACAAATGTTGTAATGACCGTCTTTAAGTACAGCAGACTGTGACACCATGCTGATAAACTGATGGTCCTCCTTAGACATCTCGGTGTCTTCGTCTTGTCCAGCATCAGGAAAGTCCTGCTTGAATTGTAGCTGCCAAAGTTCTTCAAGCTTGGCTACTGAGATTCTGTTTGCAGTAATTCCTCTCAGTGTGTTTGCCTCCACTGTGTCACTTCCACCTCTGAGTGGTCCGTTCACTGTCCAGCCTAATATTGTCCTCACGGCGTATGGTCCATTGTCCACACTGTTGACCACTTCAAGCGGTTCCATAGCCTTGGGAACATTTGCTCCGATGAGCAATCCAACTTCTGCTTGGATAGTGGGAATTTTCACCTCCTTTAGGTGGGGCCAACTGTCAATATCCTCTTGGCGGGGAATATTGTCCTTCGCTACAGGAATGTCCTTCTGTGAATACACCTCCGAAAGTTCAACAAACTGGTTGCTGTCCAAACTGCTGATCTCCAGACCAGCCACAATACGTGTGTTCACGACTGATTCATGTCCCATAGTTCGCAATGAGATGCTTACATTGCGTCCGTTCATGTTCAGTTGATTTATCAGTGACTCTGTAGCGAAAGTAGCTGAGCTACCGGGATCCAAAAACGCGTAGGTTGTCACTGTCTTGGTTCCTTTTTGTGCCTTGACACACACTGGAACGATTGAAAGAACGCAGTCCTCTTTTCCGGCCCCTGTGACTCCAAAAGTTTCAGCCGTTTGTACAAGGGCACTTGAAACGGATAGCTGATCACAACCGTCTTTTCCTGTGTCTTCTTTGGTGTTTTTGTTGGCAATGTGCAATGATGTCGGATGTGGTCTGGAGCATTCTTCACATTGAAGCTTCTGTTTGCAGCTGCTACTCATATGACCGTGCTTTAAACATGCGAAACACAGACCTTTGCTCCTCAAGAAACCAATCTTGTCTTTATGTTGGTTGCTCTTGAATTTCTTGCAAACTGAGAGACTGTGCTGCTCTCCATTACAACAAACACAAGGTTTACTGAAACCATCCAATGAGACAGGTTGAGTTTTTGCTGCTGTCTGTTTTACATTTTCTGTCTTGTGGGGCATAACAACTGTTGTGAACACTTTTCTTGATTTGAGTGTTTCTGCGTATTGTGGTTTTGGTTTCTGTTTCACTGACTCTTTCGTGTTTATTGTGTTTTCTTTTATGTTTCCATACAGTGGATGCAGGAGATACATAACTTGCTTATTCACAAAGTCAACAAAGTCCTTGAACTTGACTCTTTTTTTGTTCTTTCTTGCAGGTCGCAAGCGAACTTCCTCCAGGATTCCTTGAGCTTATATGGAAGTTTATTCGTCAGTGCCTTGATATTAGCTGTGTTGTCCAAGTCTTCCATATAGCTAATATCTGTCATTGTATTTGAGCAGCCCGTTAGGAATAGTGCGAAGGATTGAAGAGATGCACCATCTTCTGGCTTGATCGTGGGCCAGTCCAAAGCCTCCTTTATGTACGCTTCGGCTATCTTGAAGTCGTCACCAAAGAACTCCTTTAACATTTGTTTTGCTTTAGCATATCCTGCTGAAGATTCCATGTGGATGCAACTCTTAACCAACTCGTGTGGTTGTCCACTTGTGTACTGTAGCAAAAATTGAAGACGATCCCGATTGTTACTGGTGCGGCCCTCAATCCCATGTTCAATGGCTCTCATAAAGGATTTGTATTCCAGTGGGTCTCCTTTAAATGTTGGGATTGTGAGATCAGGAAGTAGTGAAGCTTTGTGACTCCTCACAAGATACTCTGTCACGTTGGCTTGCGAAGAGATGGCTTGGCAAAGTTCATCAAGCACTGGTCCCTGTGGCTCTTTAATTTCAGTCTTTGGTACAGACGTAGCCAACTGATCAGTTGCTGCTGGAGTATTTTGTCTAACCTTGGGCGCTGGTAAGGTGGGTCTTGATGGTGGTTGAGGGGTGTCTGTTTGACTGTTATCATCAACTTTAACTTTGCTACCATCCTCTTGTGTGTTCTCATATTTTTGTAAGACCTCCATTTTAGCGTCAGATTCAGCCAGTGCAGTTTGCATTGCATGCATTTCTTTTTTAGCCCTTATTGAAGCTTCAATCCTTTTTTGTTGGGCTTCAAACGCTGCTTCTCGCTGCTTTTCTTCAGCTTGAAGTTGAACCTCCCTGCATCTTTTCTCTGCATACCAATCCGCTTCTTCCTGTTCTATGGCCAGTTTCTCCTGTAAAGCTGCAGCTTTTGCTCTTAATAATGCTTGCTCCATTTCTGCCTTTAATCTGACTGAAGACGCTGATGAGCGTGAGCTTCCACTACGTGATGTAGCTTTACTTCGACCACTAGCAGACACTTTTGTTGATGTAGACCTACTGTCTGCGGGTGTTACTTGCCTGTCACACTCTTCAGCCTGCTCAACACGCCTCAAAACATCTTTCATCCAATCCTCACATTTCCAGAAAAAGTCATCCATTGATTTTTTCTTTGGATCAAACCAGTTCCTTTGATCGCTTGCAAATTCCTCTTCATTCATTAATTTCTGAAGGTCAGAATTAAGCTCCAAAAATTCCTGCTGCAGGCCACTGAAGTCAACACGGAGCTTATTTTTTACAGTGTCAACATTTGCTTCATCTTCCATTAATTGTTCAATGTGATTTTTTAAGCTAGTTATCTGTGAGAGCTTTGACCTGCGTGCCTGGATCTGTCTGGATGTGTGTTCTTCTATGGCCTTCTCAGTCATCTTTACTGTCCGTTTTCCACTCTCTGGTTCATCCATGACAAGCTATTGTTTCCACTTTTAATCAGTAAAGAAGCCGAATCACCATAGAGTCTCACTTCGCTATTCAGCCGAACAACGATCCTTTTTTTTTACTCACATCAATTGACGATCCGACGCCAGTTAGGCGAGCTCCTCCTGCCGCTTATGACTTTTTCCTTTCGAAATCTCCGTCGCGTTTGTCAGGTAGTTCCACGTTTCATTAATCCACGAAGAGCAAGTTTTTTGACTAATGTTAGTTCCTAAACACCGAAGCCATGAGCTTGACGCTCTCCTCCCTCGTTATCCACTTAAACGACAAAAAAAAACTCCACAGATTCCTTCGTTTCTTTTCATTGTTTACTCCGAAAAATTGGCAAAATACAATAGACCAGCATTATGAAAAATAAAAAAGGCGAGAGTCTAATGGTAAAGTAAAGAGCAAAAAGAAGAGACGAGAAGAGTAAAGAAGAGGTCAAAAAACTGTGTGGCTCCACTCCATGATGACTGCACCTGACTAACTGCTTTACGTCAACTGCGCACACTCGTATACTCCGCATTAAAGCTTACATGCATGAATTTTAAACCTACGAACATCTACATATTTTTAAATAAAATAAATGAAATATTAACTTATTAATATGAACCTTTCACTTGTAAATAATGTAAGAACTTCCTTTTTTATCACAATTTTTATCACAACCTTTTTCCACATATCAACTTAAATTATTATTCAAACAACAATAGCATTTAGGCTCCTATAAACGCCTTGGAATCAAAATCAGAAAGAAAAAAACTGAAAGGCGACAACTTGTCCCTTAAATCGGTGTGCAATTTCAACCGAGGGGGCTTTTTTTGTCATAGTGCTATAAAAAAAAAAAAAAAAAATTTGCATGGTGTCAAAAACTAGGGGACCTAATTCCATAAGACAATTTTACCATGTATATACAAAAGTAGCCTATGTGAGAAAGTATTTTCCGTTTCTTCTTTGTGTTCAGTGCCAATTTTTTATTTTTTTACCCCAAAAAACAAACAAAGTGGCACTAAACACAAAGAAGGGCAGTGAAAGTACAGTTTCATATAATTTATCAAACTAATAAACCATTGCCTACTGCTGGCTAATGTTTCATAAATACTTAATACATCATTGAGAATAGTTACTATATTTTGTATATAATTTGATTCTTACCTGAACCTGACGCCATTTCAACTCCTACACCTTGAAATCCAAATCGAAAGAAAAACGCTCAAAGAATAAAGACCCTTATCAGTGCCCAGTGCCCCGCCTCCAGTTCGGTCCGTGTTATTTTTGTTATTTTGTTTGGTTTTGTGGTCCATGGTCAGATATAACAACAGAAGTATTAAAAAAAATCAATAACTATAAACCTATATGCATGCAGCTAACCATCTGACTACAAATAGTTGGCTATACCTATAAACACATACATAATCTGAGAGAAACTGTACATGAGATTGTGCAGAGATATTTCAGTAAACAAGTGAACGCATTATCTTTGGAACAGGAAGTGTCTATAAAAGTGTCTAGTGTACATACAGAGATAAAAGTGTGTTAGTACAGGTGGTTTGTGTAGCACAATCAGGACTGTACATAAAAACATAACAACAATTGTTGACAGCTTTGGGGGGAGGGGTTTCAGTAGGTATAGGTTGTGCAGATTTGCCAGGTTTTCAAAACAAAATCAGCCCAATTGCTACTCTTCAATAGCATTTTGGGTGCATCCATTCTGTCTTTATATTCACCCTCTAACTCCAGCACTTTCTATTCTATTTCTATTCCTAAAAAAAGCTTCTCTGTCATTTTGATTAATTTTTTTTTTTTTCTGTCTGTTTTATTTATTATACTGTTTGGTTACCCAAATTCTTCAAAATAAGCTTTATGCTCAACATGTTTCATGTTAAAACGAATCGAGAGTGAGTAAGTGATGACAGAATTGTCATTTTTGGGTGATGGTAGGCTAATAAAACAGAAAAATCAATAGTGTTTTTTTTTTTTTTTTATATTTGTTAATAACATTTCTTGAATGCTACTGCTAAATACACCTACTGTACCTGAAAATTAAAGTTGGTTTTATTTGTATATTGTGTATTTGTAACATGCAGTCTATCTTTGTTCTTATTTTTTAATAACAAAGATAAAATAATGACATTTTATGTTTTTTATGTTCGCTCACTTTGGCCTAAATATCAGACATTCTTTTTTATTGTAAGTCTGTGTGGTCGTTGTAAGTGGTCGCTTGTCTGAACATGTTGAAGTCTGTGCACTGAATGCAGTCCTGCAGAGCTGTGGTAACATCGTCTGGCCATACTGTTGTGTGTTTTTGAACCGGTTTGGCAAGTTTTAGCAGTGGTCTTTATGCTGGAATAAGCATATCAGATATGTGATCAGAGGACCCGAGGTGGGGGTGGGATACAGACTTGTATGCAGTTTCCGTTGTAAAAGAAAAGTACAGTGTGTTGTTTCCACTTGTTGCAAAGTTCACATGTTGGTAGAACTTTGTTTGATACTATCAAAGCGTTGTTACACCATTCTTTGTTGATTTTTGAATGCACAATATACAGAATGCTTTGGTGATTGTAGATGTGTTTTAGAGTTGTTTTCTGATAATTCAGCTGTAATTCAGACAAGATTAAAAGACACGAAATTAAGTCTTTAAGGCCTGGAGTAGCCACTGTATCTGACCGAGCCGCCATCTTGGATCATTTGCGATCTAAATTTGATTTTGTAGCTATAATAGACAGACATGTACTTTTCGTATGTTTTGTAATGTTTGAACGCTACACCTGCTCACGATTTAATAAAACAAGAAAACAAAACAATTGTTTGTATGTTTTTTTTTTCCAGGAATGTGCGGGTCTCCGTAGAAATTGGATGTTTCAGAGCCGAAATAAATCTAGGAAATCTCTGCCACTGGCGTTTTTTTTCCCTCTCACCTGTAATCGTTTTGCAGTGAGCGGATGTTTGAGTTCCTACACGCCGCGGCCGCTTCAAATAGTAGCCTACTCTACTGTTCCGAGTGAATGTGATCTTTGAAGACTCGATGCTGAGACATTTTAAAAAGTAAACAGCACAAGGTAAACAACATTTCGTGTTTTTTCGCTGCTCGGATTGCTGAAGATGTGATGTAGACAGTGACTTTGGTGGATTTGAAGCATATTAAGCTCAGTACTGTCGGAATTAATGATAATATTTGTCTCTGACAGTCTGAAATTCTCAAGAAAATCATTATGTTGGTTCGTGATATCAACAGTAATTGTCTTTGTTCCTGTTTATTAGGCATTTAATGACTGTGCAGGTGGTTCTTGGCTTCCAAATTTGACTTTGTGTTGAATTGGAACTTATTTTTGGAAAAAGTCCACAATTTTAATATGATTTATAAATGACTTGTCAACGAATCCTTGTTTGCTATGTATTATCAAGATATCATCTGTAGTGAGTTTTTCTGCTCGAGAATATTGAAGACTGACTTTATAGTTTGTGTTGTGAGTTATAATAGGCAAGTATGTATGTAAAAAGTCAAGTTAACCTTATAGTGGTTATGTCATGATCTGGGCTGTGGGGCTTCCCTCAGCCACATGAGGTCGCTGTTCCCTGCACTGCTAATTGTTATCACCTGTCTAGATGTCATTATCACTTCCACCTGCTCACTATTAAGGATAAGGACTATAAGAACTCTCATTTCCCACTCTTCATCGTGTCTGCAATGTCTTCCATGTCTGTCTCAGGTATTGTGTTCATGTTTGATTGTTCCTGCTCCTGCTCCTGCTCAGTTCCTGTTGTGTGTGCCGTGTTGGCCTTTTGGTTTTGATTTGTTTGTGTTCTTTTTCAATTAAAAATACTTCCCTGCATTTTGGACCCTGACCTTCCTTGCTCAACGTGACAGAATGCAGACACCACAAATGGGTCCAGCGGGGAAGAATTTTTTTTTTGATGCGGCATTCCCCCGCTTGGGGGCGGCGACCATTCCCTCTGCTCCCAAGACGGAGGGGATGTCTTTCGAGGCGGCGTCGGCCGCAAGGTTCGAATACATCTACGCCTCGTATGCTCGTATCGCCGAGGCTATGCGGAAGCGCCCCTGCTTTGCGGTGGGGGGGCGACCGCTCTCTCTGTTCCGGACGCGGCGGTGACCGCTCTCGCTGTTCCTGATGCGGCGGTGACCGCTCTCGTTGTTCCTGATGCGGCGGTGACCGCTCTCGCTGTTCCTGATGCGGCGGTGACCGCTCTCGTTGTTCCTGATGCGGCGGTGACCGCTCTCGTTGTTCCTGATGCGGCGGTGACCGCTCTCGCTGTTCCTGATGCGGCGGTGACCGCTCTCGCTGTTCCTGAAGCGGCGGTGACCGCTCTCGCTGTTCCGGACGCGGCGGTGACCGCTCTCGCTGTTCTGGACGCGGCGGTGACCGCTCTCGCTGTTCCTGATGCGGCGGTGACCTCTCTCGTTGTTCCTGATGCGGCGGTGACCGCTCTCGCTGTTCCTGATGCGGCGGTGACCGCTCTCGTTGTTCCTGATGCGGCGGTGACCGCTCTCGCTGTTCCTGATGCGGCGGTGACCGCTCTCGCTGTTCCTGAAGCGGCGGTGACCGCTCTCGCTGTTCCGGACGCGGCGGTGACCGCTCTCGCTGTTCCTGATGCGGCGGTGACCGCTCTCGCTGTTCCTGATGCGGCGGTGACCGCTCTCGTTGTTCCTGATGCGGCGGTGACCGCTCTCGCTGTTCCTGATGCGGCGGTGACCGCTCTCGCTGTTCCTGATGCGGCGGTGACCGCTCTCGCTGTTCCTGATGCGGCGGTGACCGCTCTCGCTGTTCCGGACGCGGCGGTGACCGCTCTCGTTGTTCCTGATGCGGCGGTGACCGCGCTCTCTGTTCCGGACGCGGCTGTGACCGCTCTCTCTGTTCCGGACGCGGCGGTGACCGCTCTCTCTGTTCCGGACGCGGCGGTGACCGCTTTCTCTGTTCCGGACGCGGCGGTGACTGCTGACCTTCCTCTAGCAGCGAGGCCAGCTCGCTCTGTTCCGGACGCGGCAGTGACCGCGCTCTCTGTTCCGGACGCGGCGGTGACTGCTCTCTCTGTTCCGGACGCGGCAGTGACCGCGCTCTCTGTTCCGGACGCGGCGGTGACCGCGTTCTCTGTTCCGGACGCGGCGGTGACCGCTCTCTCTGTTCCGGACGCGGCGGTGACTGCTCTCTCTGTTCCGGAGGCGGCGGTGACCGCGCTCTTTGTTCTGGACGCGCCGGTGACTCACGTTCCTCTGGCAGAGGTTTTCGATCACGATCCTCCGCTGCACGGGCCTGGCCCGCCGTCCCTCCCCCTGATTCACCTTCCACCATTCCTCCTCCCTCCAGGATTTTGTTTGGGAACGTCTGGAAGCCGTTCCCTTGAGGGGGGGTAATGTCATGATCTGGGCTGTGGGGCTTCCCTCAGCCACATGAGGTCGCTGTTCCCTGCACTGCTAATTGTTATCACCTGTCTAGATGTCATTATCACTTCCACCTGCTCACTATTAAGGATAAGGACTATAAGAACTCTCATTTCCCACTCTTCATCGTGTCTGCAATGTCTTCCATGTCTGTCTCAGGTATTGTGTTCATGATTGATTGTTCCTGCTCCTGCTCCTGCTCAGTTCCTGTTGTGTGTGCCGTGTTGGCCTTTTGGTTTTGATTTGTTTGTGTTCTTTTTCAATTAAAAATACTTCCCTGCATTTTGGACCCTGACCTTCCTTGCTCAACGTGACAGGTTAAATCCCCTTCTATAAGATTTTGTCAGCAGGCACTGCTAAAATGTCTCTGTTGAGTGTTAGGTCGCTGTGTAATAAGACATCTTAATCATTTTAATTGTATCTATGGATTTAGATTTTTTTAACAGAAAAGAAATTTTTTTGAACTGTCTTAAGCAAGCCAATGTGAAATGGTCGTGGTAGAAGCATTGCTGTGGTTTTTAAGTAGTTTTAATGTATTCTGAGCAAACTGTCTTATTTATTCATTTGAAGTACTTCCGTTTAGGGCTGCACAATCGAATTTCTAATCACGATTATGGATGACATGATTACGTAATCGTTCAAAACCGCGATCACAAAAAACAAACAAAAAAAAGTTCATTATCTTAAGTGGTGAAAAGTTAAAAGCGCACTTTCATTCTCTGAACATAATGCAGCTATTTCCCCGGAAACAGTTTCTGAAGTGTTGTCAAATTATGATTTCGGTCACAGTCATGCAGCCCTTTCTCAGCAATACTTTGTTGTGTGATATCGTTCTAATAATTTTAATATTAGTTTCAGCAATAATTTAGTCCTGAAGATAGATTTAGTTTCTGAAAATGAAAAAAAAAAAAAAATATATATATATATAGATATGATTGCTGTGGATTTTAATTGTCATGTTGACCATGTGGTTGATGTTTTTTTTTTTTTTTTCTCTCTTAAATGTGACCCTGGACCATAAAACCAGTCATAAGGTTAAATTTGACAAAACTGATATGTATACATCATATGAAAGCTCAATAAATAAGCTTTCTATTGATGTATGGTTTGTTAGGACAATATTTGCCCGAGATACATCTATTTGAAAATCTGGATCTGAGGGTGCAAAAAATAAAAAAAATAAAACACTGAGAAAATCACCTCTAAAGTTGTCCAAATTAAGTTCTTAACAATGCATATTACTAATCAAAAATTACATTTTGATATATTTACAGTAGGAATTTAACAAAAAATCTTCATGTAACATGATCTTTACTCAATTTCCTAATGATTTTTGGCATAAAAGAAAAATCAATCATTTTGACCCATACAATGTATTTTTGGCTATTGCTACAAATATACCCCAGCGACTTAAGACTGGTTTTGTGGTCCAGGGTCACAACTATTACTCAGTTTCTTATTTTAATAATTGAGAGGTTCTACAGTAGTCAACATTTGAATTGGATCAAAACATTTCACCAAAATTGTCCTAAAACCAAAACAATACCTTTTCTTGTCTTAGGACAACTTTGATTAACTTTTTTTGATCCACTTCAGATGTTGACTACTGTATACATCATCAGGATCATAGGTTTTTATTATTTTTCTACTTTACCTGAAAACTAGTATGATACTTCAATAGCTGATCTTCAGAGGAACCCATAGTACAGATACGGCTGTGTTAAGAGTGACAAATGCTTTACTGAGGTCAGAGGATACTGGAATGTTTGAATATTAGATCTGACTACATCCTTTGGTACAGTTGATCCCTTAGTTTTAACTAAAACATTAAATAGACTGGTGGGAGTAAGGAAGTGCATTTGACTGGTTTGGATCTTATTTGTTAAATAGGAAATTTGTAGATGATTTACCTCAATAAGCACTTGTGGTGTTCCACAGGGCTCCATATTAGGACCAACATTGTTTTAAATTCATATGTTATCTCTTGGATCTGTAATTTGAAAAAAATTAAGGTCTCATATAGAAATATGTCATTAAGATTGGCACATGGAAAAGTTCTTGTATTTATGCTATGTTATGTTTGAAATGTAGCATTTGTTATGCAGTGCTCATGCAGGGGCAGCTTGTTGTATTACGAAATGCGTTTAATGGCAAAACAGTATTTATTTACATATCGAACAATAACTGAAAATTGTATTGTTAAATTGTATTATATGGATACTGTTCAGAATCACAGTGATAAAGGACTAACATTACATGATCTGGGTTAATAAGGCATTTTATTTTTTTATTTTTTTGCGTGTGTGTCAGAAAACTGTGTTTTCAGAGTAATATTCAGATAACAGTAATAATGTTACAGATAATTCAACGAAAACAACATCCAAAGTAAATGAAAGCTTCCTTTAAAACTCTCTTCAAGATTTTTAAGTATCATTGAGATCAGTTTTAGATTAAATCAGAAATATTAGGTCCAACCCCATATGCTGGATCTTGACTAGACACCTGCTTTGCCTGATACCCAAAACCCTTTAATATCTAGCCTTGTCTGGTACCCAAAAACTCATTAATCCAAGAGACGAAAAATGTGGGTGCTGTGAGATTCAGGTAATGACAATGAGTGATTAAAACACAACAGGCAAATGTGGTGGCTACATAAAATATTGGAAGTTATGTAAAGAAATGATGAGTTGCTCCTAAGTTCTTTAGCACAATTTAGGTGTATATATGGAAAGGCAGTTTCCTGTGCCATACTGTGAACGTAAGGAATTGTTCTGTGAGGAACAAAAAGGTCAAAAGGGTGTAGAAGGAATTGCAGGCTCTGTCTTGAGTGGGGGAGCCCACTAACCAAAATCTCCAATGATTTTTCATATATGATGTTCATCATGTGCATCTCTTTGACCATTAATCTTGGTTATTTGCCCAAAATTGACAAGCTTCCTTGGGATTATCAAAAGGTCTTTTGTCTTGATGTTGCAAGTTGTTCAAAGCTCCTAGTTAGTGATTAGGTTTGCTTCAAGCTGGCTGGAACCAGAATATCAAACGTCAGATTTATGACGGGCCTCTTGATCAGCTTGCTTAAAGAAAACACGTTTTTAAACCAATTGCCTTATTTTGGCAAAGTAAATTTAACATTTCAAAGTTAATTTAATAATCAAAACATTACTTCCAGTGAGTTTCCATGTTTTCGTATTTTTAGTAGTTTAGCATGAAATGCACTGAACATGAGTTAGAATTTCTCAACCATTTATTTTTGTATAAAAAAAACAGCTAGAAAACACAATACCACAATATAACTAGACTTGTAAAACATCTATGTTCATATAATACTCTTTACAGACTTTTTGATATATATATATATATATATATATATATATATATATATATATATATATATATATATGCAGTTTAAATTGGCAAAACATTTACAACAAAAATTAGGGTAATAGAGTTTCTGATGTAGACAGACAGAGATATGGAAAGCCCCAAAAGCAACCTTTCATGGCTTTTTTAGATGTAAATACAATTCTGAAATTGTTCATTTGCGATGAATAAAAGAATAACAATAAAAGTCTAAACCTTGAAGAAAATATGAAAAGTAAAAGTGAATCAAATAAGAGCATTTCATCGACTAACAATATAGCAAAGCATCTCATTATAAAAAAGGGAAGAAGTAGCCAGTTGAAATGTTAAATGACAGCAAATCTGTGTTTTCTAAATACACCATAATAATAAAAAATAAATATGTATACATAATAATAAAGGAAAAATGAATGAAAAATGTATTTCACATTCTCTTAAATGTGTTACAGTCTCTTTAGCTTCCTGAAGAAGAAAGGTGTCTACATGTAAAAAAATTCTGTCCTTCATTAAAAGAGATAGTGATGCAAACTTTGAAAAAGTGAAACTTTATTCGCTGTGAAAACTACAGAAGATGTTTTTTTTCCCCGTCTCATGTTAGAGCTGATTAGGACAGATTTATACGGAATAGATTCTGTTTTCCTGCCCATTATTGTGTCAGGTTTGTTGAGGATGTGGCATGAGTCCTAAAAGATGATCTACTTACTATTAATCATTTTGGTATGCATGAGTAGATTAGGTGAGTGAGTGAAACTCTTCCCACATTCAGTGCAGTGATACGGTTTCTCTCCAGTGTGGATCCTCTCATGTGCTTTCAGGGTTTCTGACCGACTGAATCTCTTGTCGCAGTGTTGTAAGGTTTCTCTCCAGTGTGGATCATCTGGTGCCGTTTTAACTGTTGAGCTGTAATAAAAGTCTTCTTACACTCAAAGCACATGTGATCTCTCACACCAGTGTGTGTCTTCTGATGAACTTTTAAACTCTGGAGACGTGAAAAACTCTTTCCACATACAGAGCATGAATATGGTTTCTCCTTTGTATGAACTCTCAGGTGCCTCTTCAGGCCTGTAGCCCAAAAAAAAATACTTTTCCACAATGATCACATGCATGCATCTTCTCTCCAGTGTGGGTGTTCATGTGCATCTTCACGGTTACTTCTTGTTTAAAACTCTTCCCACAACGATCACATGTGAATGGCTTCACTTCAGTGTGGATGTTCATGTGGTCCTTAAGCTGTCCTTTTGTTATGAAACTCTTCCCGCATTGATCACACATTCTCTCCTGTGTGAATCTTCATGTGAACCCTGAGATTCGGTTTGTGTCTGAAACTTTTTCCACATTGATCACATTCGTGCAGTTTCTCTCCAGTGTGGATCTTCATGTGGTCCTTAAGTTGTCCTTGTTGTATGAAACTCTTCCCACATTGATCACATGTGAAGGGTTTCTCTCCAGTGTGGATCATCATGTGAACATTGAGATAATGTTTGCTTTTAAAACTCTTCCTGCATTGATCACATGTGAAGGGTTTCTCTCCAGTGTGGATCATCATGTGAACATTGAGATTCTGTTTGCTCTTCAAACTCTTTCCACACTGAGTGCAGGTGAAACATTTCTTGTCTCTTCTTTTCAGTAAAGAAACACTTTTAGTCTGTGAGCGAGTTTTTTCTCCAGTTTTGACATGTTTTACCTCCATCAGATCTGAATTAAAAAAGGAAAAACAATTACAATATAAATTATGCAAAATTTGGAGTGAAAGCAGACAACAGCTACATAAAATGATGAACAATTTGATGCATTTTTATAAAATGAGGTATTTAAGAAATACTGTTACAAAACCTATGTTTCTGTAACTAAATGTTTTAAAACACAATATTAAGATGAATAGCCTATAAAATAATGCTACAGTTCTGACAGTCTCTCAGATGGATATTTAATTTACATAAACAATTGTAGCTACATAATTTAAACCTGTTAAGTTAATATAAAACTGTTAAGTTGTCAACCAACGGAAAGTTATATTTTAATGAAAATCCACTGGATATTGACTAAATATCTTTGTAAGTGTGGTTTCACTACATTGGTTCAATGACCAAAGAAACGTTAAAAGAACATTTATATAAAACTGTGCCTTTCTTGTCTATGACCACTACTGATAACAATGACGAAATATGTGGGAGATCGCTGCTATTATATGAATTTATTGTATTGCAGTAAATAGCACTTTAATGCTGATGTTGAATCAAGATTAGTTAGCACAAAATGTATAACTGATATAGTTTAATAACAGCATTTTCTTATGGTTACATCTAAATTGGTTACAAAATGCATGTATTGGATGATGTGATTGTGTCCATTATGCATATAAAATATTACCTGGAAGCAGATCCCCAAGAAGAGAGCCAGAGAAAAGATAGAGCCAGTT